>NC_056746.1:627760885-627955885 GCF_019279795.1 Protopterus annectens
GTGTGTGCATGTGCGTGCATGTGTGTGTGTGTGTGTGTGTGTGTGTGTGTGTGTGTATACACATGAATATGGTGAGAGTTGCAATGAGTTGCACAGTGTGCATCTAACAATGAGTTGGCTTGCATTACTGTGACCATTTATTTATTCATTCCTGCATTTGATCAGAAATATCTGAGATGTAAAGTCAATAAAGTGACTGTAATTAGTGTGTGTATGTGTGTGTGTGTGTGTAATTCAACTCATATGTGAATGGAGGGGTTGCAATGGCTTGAATTGTAACCATTTGATAGCATTAAGCTGAAATACATTACTCTGGCTATTATGTATTTTTTTATTAGTTTGTTCACAATCAGACAATTGTAGTACAGAGAGTCAATAAAGTGGTGTAATTTGCATGCTCATCTGTATGGGGGCTGCAGTATGTGAGAGCAACAAGCTCTACAATTACTGTGGCCATTATTTATTTATTGTTTTATCTGATCATAATAAGACATCGGAAGTTTACAAAGTCAGTAAAGTATCTGAAAGTTGTGGACAAGGAGGTTTTCTGTAGATGAACCTAAATGATCTCTGCTGTCACTTGATTACATTTATATGGTCATTGAACTAGCTAGGCAAGGCTAATCTGTTTTGAGTAAAACAAGATTAAATTCATTACTGTGAGCATTATTATTATTATTTTATATGATCACAATCTGGCATTTGATGTGTATATAATCAATAAAGTGTTTTCACTGAGAGAGAGTACATAGGCAGTTGGATGAATATAACTAACACCAACTATCTGATTACAGTTAAACAGTCTCTGATTTGCAGTAATACAGCTCCGCCCTATTTTAGTTAATTCCACCAATTTAGTTGCTTTCTACAGCCCCTTCCTTTAAAGTCACTACTGGCCAGTGATATAACCCAATCCCTAATACTAAATTACTTTTGCAGAACCTAGTTTTGGTAAAGTCCTTAGTATTAACAATTTATTTATTTATTTTACATTTGTTTACCGAGAAAGTCCAACTGGGCATGTTGCAATTTTCCAGTGGAGGCCTGGGGAGAAAAGCTCCATTGTTAGTACAATTATTGTTAGTACAATTTTATATTAAATTGTAAGAAAAACAGAAACAAAAATGAAAACAGGTAACAACAGCAAAAAACAGGTGTAGTTGGTACAGTGTATAGACAAGCCTATTACATTAAACACAGAAAATCTAAAAGACAATTCTTGGTATTGTATAAGATAAACGTATAAACAATGAGTGAAAATGATGTAAGTTTAGTTACATTATGTACAATGTGATAGTATATTAAAGAATTGAATGATGCTTAATGTTTAAGTGAAAAAGAAAAAAATAAAATAAAATAGTATTATAGTTGGGTTACCCATGTTCATCACAGGTGCCTATCCAGGAGTTGGTGAGGTGGGCTTTAATGTGATGCTTGAAGTTGATAAACCAAGATAGTTGGTTTATGGTCTTGCAATGGTGTGTTCGAGGAGGGGAATCGGTGGCAAATTGTGCTATCTTATTATAGCAAATATCTAGCTTGGCTAGTCTGATTTGTTAAGGTTAGTAAGAATAGGTGATACATATAGTAGAGTTGACAGAAGATGGGTCCTGGCTGTAATGGTTTTGGAGTTTTTGGTCAGGTAATTTCTGCATCGGTATAGGGTTCCTATTTTCTTATGGACTTTTTTCTTGTTTGGTAAATGTATAAGTCAAATCTCAGATTTTGAACTATAATAACTCTGAGAAGCTTGGTAGATGGGACTGGTTCGATCAATGTTTTGTTGCTAGACATAATATTGAAGCAGGTGGATTGGTGTTCATATTTAGTGGGGTGGAAAACCATACGTTTAGTTTTATTTGGGTTGATGATTAATTGAGCATCTGTCAGCCATGGTTCAATAGCATTGAAGGATTCTTGGATTATGTTTTGGAGTTCAGGGAGGGTTGGGGAAGAGCATATTACTGTATAGTCATCTGCATACTGGATAAGTGTGGCTTGAGATGTGGCAGTGTGGTGTTTATTGGTAAGCAAGTTAAAAAGAAGGGGACCGAAGATGGACCCTTGAGGCACACCCAGGGTTACTGGTAATAGGGGTGATAGGACTTTTTTCCACTGTATGGCTTGCTGTCGATCGGTGAGGTAGTCCTGGAACCATGCTAGAGTGGAGTAACTTAGGTTAAGCTCGGTCAATGCAGTTAGCAGTTTGTTGTGAGAGACTGTCTTGAAAGCTTTCGATAAGTCTAGAAAGATAGATGATACTAGGTTGCCTTTGTTTCTATGCTGATTGATGGTATTGGTGAAATTAATGAGGGCTGTGGTGGTGCTATGTTTGGGGTGGAAGCTATGCTGGGTATTTGTGAGAAGTTTATTGTCTAGAAGGTAGTTAGGTATTTGCATGTGAACACACCTTTCAAGGATTTTCGACAGAAGGGATAAGATTGCAATGGGCCGATAGTTAGAGAAGTCTGTAGAAGGACCACCTTTGTGTAGGGTAATGATGTGTGCAATTTTCCAGATGGTGGGGATGTGTTGCTCAGATATGGAATGATTGATTAGCAGAGAAACTGGGTAAGAGATGGCTTTAGCTGCCATTTTTAGATATGCAGTTGGGGGGCTGTCTGTTGCTAGAGTTGTGGGTTTTAGCCTGAGCAATACTTAAAGATGTTGTGGGTTGAGACAGGTTGTAGGGTGAAAGTGTTGTTTTTATGCAGTAGTGAAGCAAGGTTAGGTGGTGGTGTTGGGCAGTTTTTGCTAGTGAGGATTTTGATGGAGTCAATGAAGTATTTGTTAAACTGAGTGGCAGTATTTTGAAGGGGTTACTGGAGGTTGGTTGGGGAGGGGATCCTAGTTTGTCCTGGTTGCAGTATTTTGTTTATTGTGGACCAGAATTTGTGAGGGCTATTTTGGTACCTAGATTGTATGCTGGTATAGTAATTATATTTGTCAAGTCTTATTTGATTTTTAGTTTTGTTTGTTAGATAGAGGTACTTTTGGTGATCTACCATTGATTTGTTGTGGGTCCATAAGTACCATGCTTTGTCTCTTTCTTTTAGGAGTGCTTTAGTCTGCTTAGATAGGCAGGGGGAGTAATTGGACTTTGATCATACTGTTCTGATAAAGCCATGCTCCTGAGGATGTTTAAAAATGTGGAGCTGAAGTAATCAACTGCACTGTCTAGGGATAAAGTTTTAAGGGGTTTCCAATTGCAGAGCTTTAAGGGATGATATGAAATCTTGAGGTCTAAAATTTTTGGTGTTTCAGATTTGGTGGATAGATTTTTTTTGCAGGGTTAGCATGATGACGGATAACATATGCTGGAAGGTTGTCACTGAGAGAGTCAGGGAGGGTACCTGTATTATAGGAGAGAATGGGGTAGTTGGTGAAAATCCATTTAAGGATTGATTCCTTTTTAGTTACTTTATCAAACCTTGCTGTAGTTTGAATTAATTTGGTGAAGCCATGGAGGTTGATATGAATAGTTGGATGCTCAGAGTTGCAGGAGTACCAATTAATATTAAAGTCCCCTAGTATGATGGTCTCTTGTGGGAGGTTTTTGGTAGTCCATTATAAGATGGATTTGAGTTTGTCTATATTATCACCAGGAGGAATATAGATACCGATAATGCTGCTGTTTTTATTTTGGTTGAGTTTTATTCTGGCCAAGAGTATTTCTGAGTTGGAAATATTTGGGAGATTATGGTTGATAATGTCTATTGTAAGACTGTTTGGAAGAGTAGAGTGATGCCTCCACCTCTTTTTGATTTCCTGTCTTGCTGTAAATATTACAACCAGTGAGAAGGATTTCATTATCAGTGATATATGGTTTAAGCCAGGTTTTGGTTAGGAGGACTTTGTCAGGAGAGTATAGAAACAGGGTTGCATTTTATTAAGAATGATTCTTATGTTCAAATTAATTATGAGTAGGTTGTTGCCTTTTCTGGGGAAATGAAGAGGGTATTGTTGTGCCTTGTTAGTGTTATCCTGAAAAGATGTGGGTCCAGGGTTGGGGTGAATGTCTCCTACCATACTATCCTGAAATGGCTTCGTGGGAGTCATTTAAGTGGGCTGAGGTCTATATCTGTGCAGTTGTAGATAGCTGAGTTTATGATGAATGAGATTGGTTTTACTTTGAAGGGGATTTGTGTGGGGTGAGCTGAAGGGGTGATGGGTGTATTTCAGGATAGTATGGTAGGTTGTAAGGTGAGCTAGGGCAGAAAGTGTTACTAATGCTATGCAGTGGGAGATAATCATCTTGTAGAATGTGTAGGTGGGTGGTGGGAGAGAGTTGGGAGTGAGATGGGTTGGATGAGTGGAAAGTTTGGGGGAAGTGTAATATTGTTAGGGGAGGGGATAAGTGAAGTGCTAGGTAGTGAGTGAATGTTAGATGGGGTGGTGGCTTCAGTATAGTAGAGTATGTATTATTGGTGTGTACTGTGGGTCAGTAACAGGTGAGGAGTTTGGGAGCTTTTGATTGGAAGGGTTGAACTGTGGGTGTGGTTAGGTGAAAATAAATGTAATTGAAGTGGGGGGAGGATGGGAATGGGGGTAGGGGAGTGTATTTAGCACAAGGGGGAGGCGAACGGGTTGGACTCTGGTAGAACTGAACAGTAAAAGGTGAAAAAAAAAAACAATCAATAGACTGGTTTCAGGTATGTCCTTTATAGTTAAGTAGTTAGCTTTAATCTGGAAAAGCAACAGTCCCCAATAGTTACCTTTTCCCCCTTCAACTTACCGGTAGTCAATTGCAATGCTTTACTGGATTGCTTTTTGTTGAGGTTTGTTAGAGTCTTAGTTTTAGAATGTAACTGGGAGATATATTTACTAGTGATGGGGGTGGGGGGCAGCTTCTGTCCCTAGCCTAGTGTTGAAAAAGTACAGGTATTTAAGCATTTAAACTAAGCATTTGTTATAGGGAGAAGCTGAAAGTGTACAAATCCAAACACCTACAATATTCATTTTCTTTAGTGTTCTTGTAAATCCTTGTGGCTGTTTTCTTCAAAGATGGTTCTGGCAGTGGCTGAGGATGAACAGGAGGGGAAGGGTGGAGCCAACCCATTTGCAGGCGCTGTGATATGTAAATAAAAAATCGAGCGCAGAATATAGTTGAAATTAATGGATTAAGGAAGGAATGTAGTAGAGACTGATAATATGAGATGGAAGCACTCAAGCGAGAAGGTGATATAATGCATAACAGCGAACAGAGTGACTTGTACAGATATGTACCAATTAGAAAACATACCAAAAGCAAATGTTGTTCAATACATAGCTCAGAGCGACAGCAAGACCACTAAGACACTCAGATTCATACACCCAGAATATGTAAGATCACACTGGCTACAATATTGCATGCAGTCTAATTTTAGCAGTAAAAGCAATTTAAAACAGTCTTTTCAGTAGGAGTGGATTGTAGGACACTCACAGTAAAATGCCTGAAGCATTTGTTAGCATAAAGCTCCCACAAATGTGCTACAATTTCAATTGCAGTAAAACCCTGGATGAAAGCACTCAACAACCACTATACTAATAGACCTTAGTATAATGGTGTTTTTCTGGTTAACAGAATCACTCTAGATCAACTTCCTAAACTGCATAAACCAGATAAGTGCAACCAAAAGTGCTCTCCTAAATAGTAATGTTAAAATATTACGAAAAGTTGGTATTTGAATACAGAATATAAATTACCAATATTTTAAGATCCCTGATCATCCTGGATGATTAAATCAGAGGAAAAAGAAAGAAAAAAGAGGCTTTTAACTTAGAAGAAAAGAATCAGTCCTCTGGAGCATATGAATATTTGGCAGGAGATTCTAAGATAACAAGTAAGACTATAGACCAAAACGTGTTAAATATCTCATCTCTGCAAGAGAAAATTGACAGACTATATGAAGAAGTAATGAAGATAAGTGGTACTTTATCTGACTACATCAGATCAAGTGATAAGAAGTTGTAAGAGAACAATAAGATACTTGCCTGCCATTCAGATGAAGTATATGCAACTCAGAATTCTAAAATGGAATTCAAACAAAGAATAGTGGAAATGGAAGTGCAAAATGGAGAACTTGAGGAGATGTTGGTGGATTTAGAAGGCAGATCTCAAAAAAATCTCTTCAGTTTACTAACGTTCCAGAAAGGATGGATGGAAAAGAATGTGCATTCTTTATGAGATATCAAATATGGTGATGGAGAGGCATTGTAGAGAAAGAAACCTGACTGAAAGGGCACACAGAATCAATGTACCAAGAGATGCTGCAAGGAGGAAATCCAGACCTATGCTGGTAAAGTTGCATTGTTATTCTTTAAAAGAAAGGATTTTATCCTATCTCTGGAGGAAAGTGGAAAAAATACAGATTGGTACCACCAGGGTATTGAGACTGGACAATGATTATTTTATTTTTAGTAGGGCCATACATGTATTTATTTATTTTTATACAGTTAATATTGTGTGCTTGTTTGTGTGTGCATGTGTGTTCTTGCAAGCAGAAGGAAGACTTTAGGCTTCAAACTTTTCTTCCCAGTCAGCATGAAAGTTTGTTTTCCCTGGGGACCCAAAAAGATTCTGATATAGACTAAACACTACAAGAAGTGAGGAGTAATAGTCAAAATGAAGATCCAGAAGATTCGTCCAATCAGGGAGCCAGGAGAAAAGAGGTATTTTCGGCCCAGCAAAAGAGACCATTTGAGAGAACACCAAAGAAGCAATTTCCACTATTTAATGTAAAGATGGATGACAAGCAGAAAGAGGTCCAGGCATTTTCTATGAGACTAAGAGATTCTATACTTGTGGACAAATGCATAATTAAACTGATTCTCCAGAGAACAAACTATAATGCCTCAATCTCTTTCTGGCTATGATAGTTAAAAACCTGTCAAAACGATCATGTTATAAAATGGATTTTCTTTTTCTCTTCTGTGTTTGATCTGCTTGCAGTGTAAAAGTAAGGCTGGTCAGGGATTCATTTTTACAATAAAAAAGACTGGTATTGTGTTTAAAAGTAGAAGTAGAAGAGAGACAAGCTATGTGGATGTGCCAAGAGCAGACTGAGGGCAGTTGATGTTAAAGTTAAAACAAATCTATAGTTGAACTTTAAAAATACATTAGACAGATGAAGGGTAGTCAGTAATTAGATAATGAGTTTAAAATGTAGTTAGAGACAGACATTTGTTTACCAGGCTATGTAAGTGCATGGCTAAGGAAATGCAGCTAGTGGGTGGGAGGGGCACAAACTGCTGGTATCCAGCACATCTGCAACAGTTGTCTTGGCAAGAATGCAATGCTGAAGAAAGGGATTATGAAAGTGAGGTATGCACCAATAGATCTTATGTTCAATGTTTAAGGAATGAAGATTTGAGGGTGAATGTACATGGGATGTACATAATTAAGAGTTATGTGCTACTTTGCATTCTGAAGTTTGAGAAACATAAATGAAATGGTAGTGCAGAAAGAGAAAGCAAAATAGGAGAGGAAGTATAAAGAGGGAGGGCAGAAGCTGCACATTTATTACTGGTTAAGGGATAATAGTCAGGATTTAAGAGACACAATCATAGATAAAGGACATTTCAGAGGGAGGAGAGCATGGCATTGAAGATGTTAACTTGGAATGTGAATGGTCTTAGTAGCCAACCAAAAGTTAGCAAAATTCTTACATATGTTGGAAAAGCAAAGGCTCATAGAAATGACGCAGATGACACATTTGACAAGGAAGGAACATAAACAATTCATAAGAGAATAATTTAGGGAAGGTTACTTATCAGAATGTATAGCAGCAAGGACAAGGGGGATAATGTTGTTAATAAACAGAAGTACACATGCAATAATAGAAGAAAAAAAAACAGACCCCTTAGGGAGATTTATGATGGTAAGTGGGTACTTGCATAGGAAATTAATTACACCTCTAGGAATATATGTGTGCCCATAAACAGAGCAGAATGAGTTAGAGAGAATACATAATGAGACACTAGGTTACCAATGAGGTATTCTGATTGTTTGTGGTGACTGGAATATAGTAACAGATAAAACTTTGGGAGGACCCAGGATTATGTTGATCTCAAAGGAGGGAACATTTATAAGATTTTTGGACTGAGTGACAGGACAGATAAGACATAAAGGAATACTGATTACATATATATCTCTCATCCTCTTAGTGCAAGAAATCTGGATAAAGTCCAGCAAAATGGGGAAGGGTGAGGGGCAAAAGCCAAAAATAGAGACATATTTTAAATATTACTCTTATAAACTTAGAAAGTGCTATAGAGTAACGGGATTTGTTTAAACATAGATTTTCTGAAGCATTTGAAGTCTGAAACTGAAATGTATGTCATTTTTTAGTGACTTCAATCCACAGATCATTTCACTGATTTGCCAGAAAATCATAAATGTTATGAGGAACATACCAAAAATATGAGCCAAAAATCTGGACAGTCTGTGAAAATCTAGACAGTTGAGAGGTATGATTACACATATTTCTCACAAAGATATAACAGCAGGGACTTCCAAGATGGCTGCACATTGAGTAACAGCTTATTTCTAGCTCTACTAGTGTGAAAACAGAAACTCAGCAGAGAAGAACAGTAGACTTGTGTTTACAGGTAAATTTCAGTAACTGGCCAGTAAGTGCACTGCCTGGATGTCAGGAATAAAGAAACATAGAAGATCTGGAATACAAAATCAGCTACAAAAAGTACAACACTGACTGGGGAGAGTTCTGCAGCTGTTTAGCAAAAAACAATGCAACATTCAGACATGACTTCCAGTAACCTACAGGAAGATATAATGCAACTACATACAGACCTGGTTAAAATAAACAAATCACTGATGGAGTATATCAACACAAACAACAAAAGGCTGGAAAGAATGGAAGAAGTTTAAACAGATATTCAGATGAGATGGTAAAGCTGCAAAAATCAGAGGTTGAAATAAAGAAACGGCTGGCTGAATATGAGACTGCTCAGGAAGAGATGTTTCAAAAAATAATACAATTAGAGGACAGAGCACATCAGGAAAACCTGATAGTTTCAGCTATACCAGGGAAGCTGGAAGGAACAGACTGCATTAATTTTATGAAAGCACAAATAAGCAACTGGCCTGGTATTCCACAACAGGAGTTGTTAGCTGAAAGGGCATATCCTGTGTATGCTCTAAACCTGCCTATAAGAAAGCCATCTAGACCTTTAATAGTAAAGATGTGATCCTATCAGCAGAAGGAGTTGATTCTGACAAAACCGACAGAAGGACAAAGTACTAAAAGTGGAGACAGTAGAGTGTTTGTGGAGAATGATTACTCATTGTACTCCCGACAGAAGAGGAGCAAATTTATTCCACTATTCAGGGAATGTTGAGATGAAGGTGTGAGATTCAAACTGCTGTACCAAGCTGTCTTTAAGGTATTCTTCCCTGGAGGAACAAAATCATTTTTTGATGAAGTATATGCTAAGGATGAAATAGAAAAGTTTGTCCAACAACAAGTGAGCTGTGTAACAGAAGGAGAGTCTGCCTCTTGTTCTTCTGGTTATAAAGACCACAGAGGACTGTACCTGTAAAACCTTTTCCACTGTTTCAATGGAAAATGCTAGAGAGAAGGAAGGGAGCATGAGAGCTGACTAGACGAATCAAGAGTATGTTGGAAAAGAAGCAGAGACAGGATTTCAGAGGTGAACAGCAATAAAACCAGTGACTTAATATGGGATTAATAGCGCAATCATTATATTTGTGAAATATGACAGAACAAGAAAATCAGGAACTATTGGAACTTTCAGATTTTGTTGGACTTGTGGGGGACTCTAAAGTATATACCTGACTTCATGTCATTAATGTTCGGAAAAGTGCTTTGGGAAGGGCAAGAGGGGGGAGAAGCCTAACTGTAAGTAAAGATTTTTTTTCTTAAATAGTACCAATTTTGCGGCATGTGGTTTTTCTTTACATGCTATAATGTAAAGTTTTTTCAGTTATTTTTAAGTGTAATGGGGACTGTAAACAGGTGCTGCTGTTTTTTTTCTTTCTCCCTTATCTCCCCCTTCTTGTTGAGGTTTAAGAAATGTAAGCATTGCAATGTATAAAAAAAGACTGGTTAAAAAGTATGTTAAATGTGCTTTTTCTCATTCTAGCATGAGGAAATGACTGGATTAAAGACATTAGACTGATTTATTAACAAGTTTTAAGAAAGAGCAAGTAAATGAAAAAGAACACTGAATATTATGAGGCTTTTTTTTCTAGCAAATACATGTAAGCTCAGTAACACTTCTGCAGCTGGTCTTCATGTTTCCATGGAAACAATCTAATAAAGAGAAACTAGCTACTAGTTTTTATGACTCCATGGAGACAATCTGATAAAGAGAAACTGGCTACAGTCTGGTGGAGAGTGATTGGCTAAAGGGAAAAAAAAGAGAAGTTGGCTAAGAGATAATGTTCTCTGAAAGCATTCAGGGGCTTCCCCAATGTAGTTAATGTTCTCTGAAAACATTCAGGGGTTTTCCCAGCTGGGAGAGCTATAATGATAAGACAAAACCAATCAGCACTTAGTAGAAGCACAGGCAGCACCATGTGTCTTAGCATGGATGACATTTCTTTTAGGTTAATTCAAGTCTGTGAGTTTGGTTGTTAGTTTGGGATTTTTGTTCCTATCAGAAGGGGTAAAACTTCAATATTTGAAGATGTACATAGTTTTTTGTGTTAGTATTAAGCTAATAGGTTTTATGGGGGTATTGGGGTGTGTTTGTCAGGATTTAAGAGACACAAGCATAAATAAAGGGCATTTCAGAGGGAGGAGAGCATGGCATTGAAGATGTTAACTTGGAATGTGAATGGTCTTAGTAGCCAACCAAAAGTTAGCAAAATTCTTACATATGATGGAAAAGCAAAGGCTCATAGAAATGATGCAGATGACACATTTGACAAGGAAGGAACATAAACAATTCATAAGAGAAGAATTTAGGGAAGATTACTTATCAGAATGTATAGCAGCAAGGACAAGGGGGATAATGCTGTTAATAAACAGAAGTGCACATGCAATAATAGAAGAAAAAAAAGCAGACCCCTTATGGAGATTTGTGATGATAAGTGGGTACTTGCAGAGGAAATTAATTACACTGCTAGGAATATATGTGGGCCCATAAACAGAGCAGAATGAGTTAGAGAGAATACATAATGAGACAATAGGTTACCAATGAGGTATTCTGATTGTTTGTGGTGACTGGAATATAGTAACAGATAAAACTTTGGGAGGACCCAGGATTATCTTGATCTCAAAGAAGGGAACATTTATAAGATTTTTGGACTGAGTGACAGGACAGATAAGATAAAAAAGAATACCGATTACATATATACCTCTCATCCTCTTAGTGCAAGAAATCTGGATAAAGTCCAACAAAATGGGGAGGGGGTGAGGGGCAAAAGCTAAAAATAGAGACATATTTTAAATATTACACTTATAAACTTAGAAAGTGCTATAGAGTAACAGGATTTGTTTAAACATAGATTTTCTGAAACATTTGAAGTCTGAAACTGAAATGTATGTCATTCTTTAGTGACTTCAAGCCACAGATCATTTCACTGATTTGCCAGAAAATCATAAATGTTATGAGGAACATGCCAAAAATATGACCCAAAAATCTGGACAGTCTGTGAAAATCTAGACAGTTGAGAGGTATGATTACACATATTTCTCACAAAGATATAACAGCAGGGACTTCCAAGATGGCTGCACATTGAGTAACAGCTTATTTCTAGCTCTCCCAGTGTGAAAACAGAAACTCAGCAGAGAAGAACAGTAGACTTGTGTTTACAGGTAAATTTCAGTAACTGGCCAGTAAGTGCACTGCCTGGATGTCAGGAATAAATAAATATAGAAGATCTGGAAAACAAAATCAGCTACAAAAAGTACAACACTGACTGGGGATAGTTCTTCAGCTGTTCAGCAAAAAACAATGCAACCTTCAGACATGACTTCCAGTAACCTACAGGAAGATATAATGCAACTACATGCATACCTGGTTAAAATAAACAAATCACTGATGGAGTATACCAACACAAACAACAAAAGGCTGGAAAAAAATGGAAGAAGTTTAAACAGATATTCAGATGAGATGGTAAAGCTGCAAAAATCAGAGGTTGAAATAAAGAAACGGCTGGCTGAATATGAGACTGCTCAGGAAGAGATGTTTCAAAAAATAATACAATTAGAGGACAGAGCACATCAGGAAAACCTGATAGTTTCAGCTATACCAGGGAAGCTGGAAGGAACAGACTGCATTAATTTTATGAAAGCACAAATAAGCAACTGGTCTGGTATTCCACAGCAGGAGTTGTTAGCTGAAAGGGCACATCCTGTGTATGCTCCAAACCTGCCTATAAGAAAGCAATCTAGACCTTTAATAGTAAAGATGTGATCCTATCAGCAGAAGGAGTTGATTCTGACAAAACTGGCAGAAGGACAAAGTACTAAAAGTGGAGACAGTAGAGTGTTTGTGGAGAATGATTACTCATTGTACCCAGACAGAAGAGAAGAAAATTTATTCCACTATTCAGGGAATGTTGAGATGAAGGTGTGAGATTCAAACTGCTGTACCAAGCTGTCTTCAAGGTATTCTTCCCTGGAGGAACAAAATCATTTTTTGATGAAGTACATGCTAAGGAGGAAATAGAAAAGTATGTCCAACAACAAGTGAGCTGTATAACAGAAGGAGAGTCTGCCTCTTGTTCTTCTGGTAATAAAGACCACAGAGGACTGTACCTGTAAAACCTTTTCCACTGTTTCAATGGAAAATGCTGGACAGAAGGAAGGGAGCATGAGATTTGACTAGAAGAATCAAGAGTATGTTGGAAAAAGAAGCAGAGACAGGATTTCAGAGGTGAACAGCAATAAAACCAGTAACTTAATATGGGATTAATATGCAATAATTATATTTGTGAAATATGACAAAACAAGAAAATGAGGAACTATTGGAACTTTCAGATTTTGTTGGACTTGTGGGGGACTCTAAAGTATATACCTGACTTCATGTCATTAATGTTTGGAAAAGTGCTTTGGGAAGGGCAAGAAGAGGGAGAACCTTAACTGTAAGTAAAGATTTTTTTTCTTAAATAGTACCGATTTTGTGGCATGTGGTTTTTCTTTACATGCTATAATGTAAAGCTTTTTCAGTTATTTTTAAGTGTAATGGGGACTGTAAACAGGTGCTGCTGTTTTGTTTTCTTTCTCCCTTATCCCTCCCTTCTTGTTGAGGTTTAAGAAATGTAAGCATTGCAATGTATAAAAAAAGACTGGTTAAAAAGCATGATAAATATGCTTTTTCTCATTCTAGCATGAGAAAATGACTGGATTAAAGACATTAGACTGATTTATTAACAAGTTTTAAGAAAGAGCAAGTAAATGAAAAAGAACACTGAATATTATGAGGCTTTTTTCTAGCAAATACATGTAAGCTCAGTAACAATTCTGCAGCTGATCTTCATGTTTCCATGGAAACAATCTAATAAAGAGAAACTAGCTACTAGTTTTCATGACTCCATGGAGGCAATCTGATAAAGAGAAACTGGCTACAGTCTGGTGGAGAGTGATTGGCTAAGGGAAAAAAAAAGAGAAGTTGGCTAAGAGATAATGTTCTCTGAAAGCATTCAGGGGCTTTGCCAAAGTAGATAATGTTCTCTGAAAGCATTCAGGGGCTTCCCCAAGGTAGTTAATTTTCTCTGAAAACATTCAGGGATTTTCCCAGCTGGGAGACCTATAATGTTAAGACAAAACCAATCAGCACTTAGTAGAAGCACAGGCTACACCATGTGTCTTAGCATAGATGACATTTCTTTTAGGTTAATTCAAGTCTGTGAGTTTGGTTGTTAGTTTGGGACTTTTGTTCCTATTAGGAGGGGTAAAACTTCAATATTTGAAGATGTACATAGTTTTTTGTGTTAGTATTAAGTTAATAGTTTTTATGGGGGTATTGGAGTGTGTTTGTTTTTTGTTTGAGGACTTTCAATAAAACAAAAAGTTGTATAAGCTGTGACATAGGCTCAAATGAATATGACAAGAAACAACTGTTCAACCTGTCAAACAGTATATGAATTTAACACAAAAGCTGGAACTAGACATTTAACAAAAAATATGTTATACATAAAAGGTGGAAATAATAAATTTTCATTACAATGATGCTTTCTTTAATGTCTTTAAATGAAAATGGTTTCACAGATAAATGCAAACAAGAAAGAGTAGTGAACTATATTAAAAATGCAGAGTAAGTTATGTTACAGGAGACACACTTAGAAAGAACTGAACATGTGAATTTGATAAAGTAAGGTTTTCATGATGGCTGTTCAGCAGAA
This sequence comes from Protopterus annectens, assembly GCF_019279795.1. Taxonomy (NCBI): domain Eukaryota; kingdom Metazoa; phylum Chordata; order Ceratodontiformes; family Protopteridae; genus Protopterus; species Protopterus annectens. The sequence goes on from NC_056746.1 coordinate 627,775,200, forward strand.
TACCTGGGACAATGGAAAAGAGGAGTACTTATATTAATTGCAAGATGAGCTCTAATAGTGATAGAAGAAGATAAAAAAGATAATAATGGCAGATTTGTAGTGCTAAGGGGCTACTGGCAAGGGAGGAGGATTAGACTGGCATGTATTTGCATTCCACCTAAAACTGCTGTAACAGAGCTTAAGAAAATTCAAGGAGAAATTGTCAGTTTTCAGCAAGGGATATTACTTCTAGATGAGGACTGGAACTTGATTTGCAGCAGTGAGGATATGTCTGGGGGGGGGCAGAAGGGAAAATATAACAAAGGAGGTAGATTTTAGAAGTAATTTATGAAATTAGTTGGCATGGAAGATGTGAATTCAGTAATAGGAGTTCAGAGTGAATTTACATATTATTCCCCAAAATATAAAAACTGGGTTAGGCTAGACAGAATTTACATTTCACAGGAACATGTGCATTTAATTGAAGGCCTTGATACCCACCCAATGACTATTTCAGATCATGCGCCAATAATAGCTAAAATAAAAACACAAGGTAATGAAATAAAAATGAGGCACTGGTGCTTTCCCACCAATCTGGTGGAAAGAGAGGAATTTGGGGAATGGGTAGTGTAGATTATTCAAGAGCTGTTAGAAAGGATAGAAATTCCTCAGAAAATATAGCTAGGGAGATGGATAAAATTAAGTTGGAGTTTAAAAATAAGGTGGAAATAAAAGAAAGGGAGTGATGGTTAAGAAGTTACAAGAATTATTTAGAGGGACTGACAAATGTGAAAGTATTTTAGAATAGGGGGAGTCTCGCAGAGTGAAAGGAGAATCAACTGCAGAATGCTAGGCAGAAAATAGGGGATTGCCTCAATGATGTGCACAAGCTTGGAAAGATTGCTGTTGAGCAGCTGTTTTTTGATAATAACACTAGAGCACAAAAACATTTGGCACAACAACTCAGGCAACAGAAAGTAGAAAGGGCTATCACCAAACCTAGGGAGGCTATAACAAAGAAGGTCACAATAAATCCTGTAGGGATCCAGTATCTGTCTGCCTAAGATGACATGATCGACAGACCACGATGCTTTGCCAGAGATGGCCTGCACCTGTCGCCCTTGAGATTCTGGATACTGGCTAAGGCTCTTGCCACCCCTATAGTGCCTTTTTTAGGCAAGGTTCAAATGACAAATTCACCACCATAACAGGTACAAGCAAGCAAAATCTGAGGGTAATGCTACTCAATGCTAGAAATTTAAACCTTGAAATGCACTCACTCGAGGCACTCCCTAAAATGGAGAACATCGACATCTGTGCTGTGACAAGGACCTGGTTCAAGGTTCTAGAGAACACCCCTGCATTACCAGGCTATAATTCATACCACACCTATCGGCCACCTAACCTGGTCCAAAACACTAAAGGCAGAGGCGTGTCCATATTCATTAAGGATATCTACACCTCCAGGCTAGTTGCTCAGCATAATGCATCCGAAATTATCCAAGTGCAACTAACTCTGGGGAAGACTGCAATTCAAATTGTAGCTTTCTACAGATCCCCCACCATGCCCCAGGATTCCCACTCCTCATTTCTTGATACACTGGAAAATATTAAGGTACAACCCAACACCCTAATAATGGGTGATTTCAACTACCCCACCATTAACTGGGAAAACTACTCATGTACCAACTCTTTTGCTCAACGTTTTCTGGAATTCATAAATTCTAATGCCTTGGATCAACTTATCCACACCCCCACCAGGGGCAGCAATATCCTAGACCTGGTCATTACCAACATGGGTGACCGGTGTTCCACACCACAGGTCAATTCCTCATTGGTCAGATCCGAGCACAAGCTAATCACCCTAGACATCCACATCCTTTCCCCACCTCCCATTAGGTAAACCATGGTAAAAAAATTCTCCAAATCCAACTTCATGCTTCTTAAGACAGAAGTGGCAAACTTCACAACACCCATGCAGATGGACAATAGAGGTACGACTGCTGAATCCTGCATAAATGCACTTTATAAGCACTTACACGAGTGCATGGATCATGCTATCCCTAACAGAACCAAGATGCTATCCTCCAAAAAAAGGAAGCCAATCTGGTGGTCCCCTGCCATAAAGAAACTCTACAACAGAAGAAAGAAACTGTTGCAAAAAAAAGTAAAATCCCATGATTGGAGGAAATCCCTGGTCATCCACAGTAAGAAGCTGAGATCCCTCATAAATCCTCCAAAGCTAGTTACAAAAATAAAATTGCCACTGATTCTAAAGACAACCACAAAGCATTCTATAGCTATGTCAATAATCTCAATGGCAACACTCAGATCTGCTCTGAGTTACAGCACAATGGCATTAAATATACAGAACCAACTGATATTGCCAACATCCTGGCAGATAGGTTCACTGCTAACTTTACCCCCCTCTCACCGCCTAAAGGGCCCATCTCTATATCGGAAGAATGCAAAGTTCCTGTAATCATGGCTACACAGGTAAAAACCACACTCTCCAAAGCCAAGAACATAGCATCCATGGGACCTGACAACATCCCAGGCTGCGTTCTACACAAACTACAGAATGAACTGGCACCCCACCTAAGTACCATGTTCAATCATAAAACTCAAACAAAACAGCAGCCTATGGTTAAGCCACCACTATAACCAGTAAAATGAAATGAGTGCTTTTCACTGAGTTGTTCTGCAAGTTGGAATAAAAGCACAACAGAATGCTTCATTTTCCCTGGATGTTTTTTTCATTTAATTTTAATGTTCAGTCATAGCCTCACCTCAAGCTTTGTGCCCACTAAATGGCGCACAGTGACAGTTATCCCACTCCACAAAGGGGGAGCCACCAGGGACCCCAGGAACTACCGCCCCATTAGCCTGATGAGCCTTGTCTGTAAGGCCATGGAAGGTATCATCATGGAACGTATAAACAAAGACATTGGTAATCTCCAAACTCTGGACCCCACCCAGTTCGGGTTTGTAAAAGGCAGATCATGTCTCCTAAACCTGATAGACTTCTTTGAAGCAGTCACCAAAGCAGTAGACAAGGGTAAGGTAGTTCACACAGCCTATCTAGATCTCACCAAGGCTTTCGACACCATCCGCCACTCTGGAATTATAGATAAACTCACTAAACTAGGTATAAATCCCTATGTCACAAGATGGGTTGCCTACTGGCTCACTGACAGAACCCACACTATGAAAGTAGCAGACTCCAAATCGGACTTCAGACCAGTGACAAGTGGTGTACCACAGGGTTCAGTCCTGGGTCCCTTCCTGTTTGGTATCTACTTCTCTGAAGTACAGGCTAACACAGAAGCTCTTTGGCTAATGAAGTTCACAGATGACTGCAAACTAGGAGCCATAATCAAAACTCCTACAAAAGGACCTCACTGAGACAGATGCCTGGTGTCAAAGCCATGGCCTCAAGCTCAATGCCAAAAACTGCATTGTCATCCACTTTGGTAAAAACTATGTACCCATGAACTACCACATAGGCAGTAGTCTAATTAACACCGAAAGTGTGATAAGAGACCTTGGGACACAGGTGGACAGTAGTCTCTCCTTTGATAATCACATCGCCACAGTAGTCAGGAAATCCTTCTACATGGCACACCTCATCACAAAATGTTTCTCATCCAGGAAAAAAGAGGTCATTGTTCCCCTCTACTCGTCACTCATTAGACCCATTATAGATTACAATGCCCCTTTTGGTATGTACCTCACAAAACATCTACAACAACTGGAAAGGCCGCAGAAATACCTCACAAAGAGGATTACCGGCCTCAAACAGATGCCCCATGCAGACCATCTCAAAAAAACTCCAGCTTTACTCCATTGTATATCGCCTACTCAGAGGTGATCTCTGCCTAACATACAAAGCTATGTCAAACTCAGAGCTGTTGGACATGCTCGACTTAAAGAAATCCCAATCCCTCCAAGCTACACGCTTTAGGGACCTAAACCTTGTCAACACAATAAACAGAACATGCTGGAGGGATAGATTCCTGTCCCAGAGACTTCCCATACTCTGGAACAAACTACCTATCTATATCAAACAAAGCTCCTCATTAGCACTCTTCAAGAAAAATCTTGATGATTGGATGGGAAATAGAAAATTCACCCCGGGGATCACTTTTGTGGCTCTGCTCGACAGGGGCACAGGAAAATAATTTTCTTGGGTGGCAAAAGCCAGGGTACATTTTTGGCTAGGCTTATATAGGCCCTAGGGCCAATAGCCTAGTACCTACCTATGAACCTTATTCTTATAGCATAAAATTCTTTTTAGGGAATGCTTATTTCTGAAACAAAAAGTTGTTTTTTGTCCTATTACCTTATTAACTCCTTATCATGTTACTACCAAGCCTCCTTACAAGCGACAACCCCTTGCTAGAAACCTTTCATTCATAAAAGACTTAAAACAGACATTTAAATACTGTGTGTTGTTTATAAAACATAAAATATTACTTTACACTTTTTATGTATGAATTGATTTCTTATATTAATTTTAGTTTTGAAACTTAGCATATCTTTTAGTATAATTTAAATGTCTATATTAAGTCTTTTATGAATGAAAGGTTATTAGCAAGGGGATGTCCCTTGTAAGGAGGCTTGGTAGTCACATGATGAGGTTTCTTGAATTCTATTGGTCAAAGCAGTACTTTTAAAGAGGAAGTTGTTTCATGTATTTCATCTGACAAAGTCTTCAATTTTTAGACAAAAGCAATCATGTATTCAAGTATTTTTGAATTAAACAATTGAACTTTTGAAGGATACAGTGTACTTCATTTACCATACAGTCTGGATAATTTTGCTTCAGTGTGCCACTTCTTTCCTAGTTGGTTTATTTGCTTTTTGAAGTTTATTTGTTTGTAATATAAGAGAGTATCTAATATGCATGAGTTTAGAAAGATTACTGATGAGCAATTCTTTTTTATAACCATTCCCGAGCACAAAAACCTTTAGCATGATGACATAGGCAAAAGAAAGTAGAAAGGCATGTCACCAAACAGAGCAAACCAACAGAAATAAAACTAAACAGAGATACTATAGAGGTATTAGAGATATTTCTGAAATTTTATGAAAATGTGTATAACACAGAGGAATATGAAAACCAAGAAAAGACACAAATGGAAATATTTATGGATGACTTAAGTATGCCAAACTTAGAGGAAGATGTGGTTCAACAATTAATATTTGAGATAGGAAGAGATGAGATGAAAATGGTGATATAGTCAATCCACAGGGAAGTCTCCATGAACAGACAATTTTCCTCTGGAAGGTTGGAATTTGGAAGGGAAGATACTAATAAAGATTTGAGAAGTTGTGTTAAACAGTATCATAAAATAGGCAAAGTGTCAGGATCATGGAAGAAAGCAGTAGTGGTTGTATTACCCAAGAGGGGAGGGTAAAGACCATCTAGACCTTATAGACCTATCTCAATTTTAAACCATTAGTATACTAAGATAATGACAAAGATGTTGTCAACATTGATAGATATGCATCAATGTGGTTTTCTGGACAGGAGGCAAACATTTGATAACATTAATAGAACAATGATGATCCAGTGGGAAGCAAAATGTAAGAAAATGTCACTGTTGATTGTAGGTCTTGATGCAGAGAAATCATTTTATAGAGTCATCTTGGATTTTATGAGTAGGGCAATGGTAGCATTTGCATTTATTGATAGAATGTAGTAGTATGTCTTTCGGCTTTTCCCGTTTAAGGGTTGCCACAGTGGAACTCCGATCCGTTAGTGATTGGCAGTTGATTTTTACGGTACCGAGTTGCCAACCCAACGCCCAGCCTTCAAGGAAAGCACACCCATTCACACACATACCTACCTAATAGAGTAAATTAGTAGGATGTACTAATGGTTGAAGCCAAGAATTAAGGTGGGAGAGTTTCTCTCCAGCAAGCTGTGCTTAAGCAGAGGAGCAAGGCATGGTTGTCTTCTTTTTCTGTTGTTATTTGTTTTCTATTTAGAGTAATTAACAAAGAAAATAAGGAAGTCACAAAATCAATGGTATAATTGGTATGGTAATCAAGAAAAGTTAACTTTATTTGCAGATGATACTAGCGAGCAGTTGAAAAATCTAGAAAACAATATTTCAGTGTTGTGGAACATTTTGAGACAGTTTTATTTCTTTTTGGGATATAAAATTAATGAAGATAAAACAAAGGCTATAGCAGTAAACTATGTACCCATCCATTAATTGGTTCAGCAATACCCATATCTATGGAGACACATTAAGATGAGACATTTAGGTTTATGGATTAAAAAGGATTTTGTTATGGAAGCTAAGGACATGTGAGAAAAGACTGAACAAAAGATAACACAAAAACTCAGAAATTAGAAGCTCTTGATTACAGAAATGGATAGTAAGATACAAGCAGTGAAAATAATTTTAGTCCCTTTAGTTGTATATAAGGTCAGACATATTTTTATCAATCAGAGGAGAAGTTGTGGAAGATTATTAGTAAATAGTTGAAATGATTTATTTGGAGTTGAAGAGGTCAAAAATTAAGTGAGATAAATCTTTCCTCAACATAGGACAATGTGGTTTAGGATTATCTAATTTGAAGGGTTACTTTAGAGCTACACTGTTAAGGTTCATATACATAAAATAAGCAAAAGATTATGAATCAAACTGTTTGAAAGGGATGATGATGAAACAAGTGAAAAGTTTGAGAAATAAGGAAAGAGAAGGACTTTGGATACAGGTCCTTAAGGAAAATAACAACAATCTTACAGAGGAGAGGCAAACTCAAAACAAGAGATGAAAGGTTAATAGTGGCAGCCCAAGATAGTGGGCTGTGTACACATCGGTTTACAAAGTTCATTGAATATGTGAGATAAACGGACAAATGTAGGTTTTGTAAAACCGAATTGGAAACAGTTGCACACCTTGTTGCTGGATGTGATGACTAATGGCAGAAGGACAGTTTACTGAAAGGCATAATAATGTGGCAAGACTGCTGCACTGGGGATTGTGCAAACATTATAATATGGAAGTAGCTGAAAAACACTGGAAACATGAGCCACAAAGCATCATAGAAAATGATGAAGTTTACATCACATGGGATCATCCATTATCAACAGTTCAAAAGATAAATGCTAGAAAACCAGATGTAGTGGTCCATGAAAAGAACACAAAAGTAACATTGATCATTGAAATCACCACACCCAATAACTACAGTGTCTTGCATACAGAGAGAGACACAAAGTCATAAAATATCAGGATCTGCAGCTAGAAATGAGAGTAATGTGGAAGAAAGATACCTAGACACTTCCAATAGTAGTAGGAGCAACTGGCCTTATAAAAAAGAATCTACAGTCATACTTAGATATGTTACCAATACATGTAACCCCATACAAACTTCAGAAGGAGTCATTACTGGGCACATTGCGAGTGCTGCGAAGACATCAAAGATTGAAACAATACTAATTTCATGCAATTTAATTGTACTTTGACTTAAGAATAGGGTCCATTCCCATCATGGTAGTAGAAACCCAAAAGACTTAGAGAAATTAAAAAAAAAATACCATGTTCATAAAGTAGCAGAAAGTATTCTAAGAACTAAGCCAACACTGAAATACAGAAGGAGATTTTGCTAGTAGTAAGACTGAAAGTAGAGGTATATATATGCATGAGGGGGTTGGAATTTACTGGAGAAAACTGTCAAAGGAACCAATTTATTTGGAACAAATAACTAGAGAAGGAAAGGTAATACAGTAGGATGAGGCCAAGGTTAGAGACTGCCTTCCCTACCATGGATAGATATCTGAATATAGATAAAGAGAAAGGGATTGGGAAGTCCTAAGTGAAAGACCAGCTCTGGTAGAGGTTTTTGATGATTTTAGCATGGATGCTGCTGTTAAAAAGGATAATTAGTAGGGCATATTAAATAGGGCATGGTAACTATAAGAATCGAGCAGAGGAAGTCAGAAAAGATTGGGATGACAGATTGAAAAGGCAAGGTAGAAAAAAACAATGGGATGACATCTGTATGACTCTCAAGTATGTAATAAAGTCCAGAAGGTTCAGGATGCTTGTTTAGAAGAGTTTGCATAGGTTTGTTAAGGTATGTCATACCCCAAGCAGACTTCAGAAAAAAATCCCCAGGTAGAAAGTAAATGCTGGAAGTGTGATGGGAAAGAGAGAGGTAACTGGAACATATTTTTGGGGAGTTACATAAATCATGAGGGTGATTGACTGGTTGGGGATCCATCAGAAACCAGGGATTATTGTTTAAAGTGCCACACCATCACCAACATTACTTCAGGGATTGGGGGTGGGAGGATACACACTCTACAGTGCTGTACTGACACCAAAATTATTATGGTGACTGGGGAGAATAGAGGAGCCACTAGACCACTAGGGCATACTGTAAGTGTTGTGATGGCAGCAATGTTACTATAGGGATCAGGTGTTGGGGGATCCATAGGAGGGTAGAGAGGGCAGGATAGGAGGTACAGGGATGGTGGTGTGTGTGCATGTATGTTTGTGTACTTGGCATGTATGAGAGAGTGACGTGGGTGGTGCCACTGTTTACTTGAGCAGCACATTACTACTGCAATGTTCATCAGGTTACTACTGTGATGTGCAGATCAACCATGATCTGCATGTCTCGGTAGTAATTGTGATTCAAGCAATATGCAAATTAGCCAATAATGAGGTGTCACTTCATTGTGGCTAGCATGTTTCTGAATCATGAATGGGCACGTTGTTCTGGAAAGGCCTTTCTAACAAGTGCTGTATGGCTCATATTAGGCCTTTGACTCATTCCCTCTTTTGAATGTGTACCTTTAACTCCCTGTGGGTGTGGCTTGAGCCTTTAGAAAAATGAAGTTGCCACCTTACAGATCTAACAAATACTCATTGACAGAGGTCAAATATTAATACAATTATGTTTGCCATCATGTATGCTTCAAGATAAAATAGTCTGATATCTTTTATGTAGCATGGTTTTGAAATTATTATTGCAAATATGAACAATCAATATTTGACGCCTAGAGGAGCAGTAAGAGGTAACTGCAGAAATGCCTGGAAGCACTTGTCTGTAATAAGTTAATAAATTCCCTGAAGTACATCATGTCAGGATTGCACAATGTTTGTAAAACATTTTGTTTGTAGTGAGTTACACAAAATCACTCTATCAGCCACTGATGACAGCAACCAATGCACCTTTTCTCTGGTTAGTGATCTTTTGGAAAATCCAGTCACCATCATGTACCATCATGGTTTGCATAAACTCTAAACAGTTAAATCCTTCCTCACTTTTCAAAATCCCAAGATGATGCAAATTTCTCCTTTTTGTTCTCCAGTGCAATCAACCTTTGTTTGATATAAACTACAGACTGCTTAATTCCATTGACTTATGTTATACCTGCATCATAGTTGGCTAAAAAGGCTTCATGGTAGAACCTCACTGTAATCATCTCCTGATGACTTGAGCTGTTAACATTATGGTTCAAAAGTTTAGGCACTACCTTCATATGTTGTCCACCACTTCCAAGGCACTTTGCATATCTGGTTTCCACAACCTCATGACCTTTCACCTCTTCACTCTGCCATTTCTGAAGCCATCCTTTCAAAGGTGACAAACTCCTGCATATCTAATGGTGAAACAACATAAACATTTCACTTTAAATGCTAAAATATATTATATATTTTTATTCTTGACACAGCAGTTTAGGGGAGTGGCCAACTTCAAGAAGCACTGCAAGACCTCTCCTTTAATTTCTTTTTAACTTCCAAGAGAAAGCAGAACATGGATTTACTCTCATGGCATAATATTCAGTTGTTAAATGACACCATCTTGTATATAAGGAAATTGCTTTGTTTTAGATAGTGAATTTGTCTGACAATGGTATGTTAATGTTGGTGGTATATAATGTGGAAAAGAAACATTGATTCTTTCTGGACCTGAATAGAGATCAGCTTAGTATAGTCAATTAGCTTTTGGTAGATTCGTAATTTTTCCATCTTTAAATGTAGCAAAGAAGTACATAATTTAGCAACACTGTATAGTTCTGATATCATATGCTTAAGACCATACCTTTGCGATTTCAAAAGATTAGTAACTATTTTAACAGGCACATGTTGAAGGAACAGACATATTACACTAGTATGCTGCAAAATAACCCAGAGTCTCCTATAATACACTTCCCTGTAGAAAACTGACTGTAATCTCTTTTGGGGATTATTCTTCAAATGGAAAAGTGAATGATGAAGAATAAATAAACATTACTGGATCCTGGAAACTCTGATGAGTTTAATTTTGCTAAAAGACAAACTGAAAAAGACAACCAGTTTTGTGAAAAGATACAGGATTTTTTGAAGAAATGCTACATAATTTAGATAATTTATGAGTAATGTAGTCTAGTATTCCTATCACATATAAGTCTGTTTATTTGTTATGATTATTTATAAGTGAGATATTATTTCATTATATTGCTTGAATACATAGACTCTTTTTGGCGTCCTCATACCCTTAGTAACTGCTGAATCAGCCCAGTTAATAGTGGGTTCTGCTCAAAATGCCCCACTTGATTTCATTGTCAGGTTTCCATTTTCTAGAAGGGAGTGTTCCATTCAGTGACTCAGTTTATCAAGATTAAAGTAAAAGATTAGTTGTGATGATTTGGCTGGCTAGCCATCATAAACAGGGAATGAGGTTTGTCTTTTAAGACTTTAACCTTCTCAGGCTTTGTGGTATATGAGCTGGGAGTGTGCCCACTGCCTGTCCTGCGGGGGGGTATGTTCCATGCACTTGAATTTATATACATTCATTAGACCCTGTTTAATTGATATGCCTGGAGCTAGTTCCTGGCTTCCTCCATGGGCCAGTCTTATGAAGTTGAGCTCCACACCATCCTGAGGAGTGTTAACAGGTCATCAGCTGCTCAGTCGCTCTCACTCAAGCAAAATCCTCCATCTTTTCTCTGGTTAGTTGAACACATGTCGTTGGTATCCTCACTGGGAACAAAATCATCAAACCAGTGGGGCAGACAGAAATCGAGATTTCTTAATGCTAATTTTCTACTCTTGCTTTTCATTCATTAACACATTTTAGAAAAAGTGTAGCTGAGGTACTAATAATGGTGAGAAGTACTAATAAGGGTGAAAATCATATCACTCATATAAATAAAACTTGTTTTGTTGCTAAGCAATATTCTTAACTTGTATAGCTTAGTTGCATATCTTGGCAGCTTCAGTATCTGTTTTCATTTTCCTCTCAAAAATATCTCTTAAAGTTAGTTTTCCATTTTCTGTCTCTTATCAGTTCTTCTTACCTCGTCTATCTCCTTTGACCAGTTCTTGTCTATTCTTACCTGCCCTTTTGTTAACCTTCCATCTAGTCTTTGGGCCTGTATTGGTTGCACCTCTGTCTTACTGCCTTTTCTTTTCTCTACCTTCTCCACATTGCAGTTACCCCTTGATAATGCCACTCTTATCTGACATCTACTTGATATTTCTCTTGCAGTTCTGTCCCTCCAAGATTCGGGGCCAATATGTAACTTGATATTTCAAGGTTGCCTCCATCAGCTAGTACACTCTGGCCTATTACTGTTATTTTAAAACAATTTTTTCTTCAGCTGACATAGAAGTTGCCTCCTGACTAGTGAAAGAAGGCGTGGTGCAATTCTGATGAAGTCCTGTTGGAGGATGAAAACAGTTGACTAGTGGAGTTAATAAAGTTTACTTTGGGTATGTTCTTTCTGTGGATGTAGTTCCTAAAACAGATATAGACTCTACATTGCTTCTGTTTTTGGTTATTTGTTTATTTAGGTGTGGCCCATTTTTTTAGTATATTTATAAACTAATTTATTTTAACCGTATATAAAGTTACTGTTATAGTATGTTACTGTAACTTATTAAAATTACTACTTCAGACCTTTTCAAGAAATGTTTGTTAAAAGACAGTTATCTTTATTAGGTTGGCTAGTTTCTCTTACTGGTTGGAGAGAAATCAGTAGCCTGTATTTGTGATATTTATTTTATATTTTACAATGGATGATTGAGACCATTCAGAGTTAAAGAGATTGCATTTATTTTCACTATTTTTTTTGTAAAATACATTGAAGACAAAACAGAGAACAGAGTTATGCTATTGACAGTCTTCAACATGTAGGCTATGCATACTCTCACAAAATAGTCTATTTATCTGTCATTTGATGCAGGAGGTTAAGGCTGTGAGGTGTAGTTCTTGTAATACTTCACTTTCACTTAACCAGACACTGCTCCTGGGTCACCCTTGAAAAGGGACTGTGTCCAGCGGGCCTACCTGGATAACAACTGGGTATTATTATTATTATTATTATTATTATTATTATTATTATTACTATCTACTGAGTATGTGTGAGTGCATGTGGGTTACAGTCCATTTGCCAAAAGTGTATTTGGTTGAATGCTGTGCTTGCAAGAATAGTCAAGTGTGCATGTTGTCAAATGCAGGAGATGTTGAAAGAAGTATAATCAAATTTGTTTGTGTAAGGTAAGTGTGGGTTTTGGTTATTAATGCTGAAACAGTTTCATATAGTGAAAACTTTGGCATTATAGATGGGAGTGCATGTGCAAGTGTTTGCATGTTAGGGTTAGAGTGAGGGCTAGGTAAGGGGGATAGATTTGGTGTTGTGAATGGGTGCTGGTACATGTGTTATATGTCCTAGTGTCTTGTGTAGTGGAAATGTTGCAGAAAGTTTTTTTTCTTATGTAAGGTGTAGAGTTAGGACTAAGGTTATGATTAGCATGTATTACTAAAGTGTTGCAGGGGACAACACTACCACTATTCAGACAAATTATATTTAGAATTAGTGGTAGTGTTTTTTTAACCAATCAAAGAATGAGTCAGAGAATGATGGTCAGTTTCATAAAACTTTGCCACACAAATTTGGTCAATGGGCAGACATGTGTAGGGTGTGTGTGATGCAGAAAACAAGGCTCCACAATATGGTCAAGCCAAAAACCTCAGTTGGGTTTGATATATGATAACTGTTGTATAATGAATAGTCATGTATGCTAATGAGACAAAAAAAGCAGACCAATTCAGAAACATATAAATTCCACTGAACAGAGCTGGAAACGTTGCTTCCTTGAACCTTGATAAAGGCTTGTGTACAGATTGAATGAGTTGTTCTTAGGTTCATAGGTTGCTACTAGGCTATCGGTCTTAGGGACTATACAAGCCTAGCCATAACAATTCCCTGGCTATTTCTTCCCACAGTATTTACTTCTCTGGACCCCTGTCTAGCAGGACGACTGATGTGATCCCCGGGGTGAATTTCCTATATCCCATCCAATCATCAAGGTTCCTTTTGAAGAGGGCCAAAGAGGCGCTCTGCTTGACATGTATGGGCAGTCTATTCCAGAGTCTGGGGGGTCCCTGGGTCAGGAACCTATCCCTCCAGCATGTTTTTTCATTGTGATGACAAGGTTTAGATCCCTGAGGCATGTGTCTCTGAGGGATTGGGATTTCTTTAAGTGCAGCATGTCCAACAGCTCTGGGTTTGACATGGCCTTGTATGTTAAGCAAAGATTGCCTCTGAGTAGACGATATGCCACAGTGTATAGGTGGAGTTTTTTTTAGATGGTCAGCATAGGGAATCTGCTTTAGGCCTGTGATTCTTTTAGTGAGGTATTTCTGCAGTCTTTCCAGTTGTTACAGATGTCTTGAGAGGTACATACCAAACAGAGAGGTGTATTCTATAATGGATCTAATGAGGGATGAGTACAGTGGGACAATGACCTCCTTTTTCTGGATGAAAAGCCATTAGTGATGAGGTGTGCCACTTAGAAGGATTTCCTGACTGTTGTGGCGATGTGGTTATCGAAGGTGAGACCACTGTCCACCTGTGTCCCTAAGTCTCTTATCACACTTTTGGTGTTTAGTGTACTGCCACCTATGTGGTAATTCACGGGTATATGTTTTTTCCCAAAGGGGATAACTATACATTTCTTGGCATTGAGCTTGAGCCCATGGCTCTGGCACCAAGCATCTGTTTCTGTAAGGCCCTTTTGTAGAATATACACATCATTTGGGGATTCAGTAATGGCTCCCAGTTTGCAGTCATCTGTCAACTTTGTTAGCCAGAGTCCCTTAGTGTTGGCCTGTACTTCAGAGAAGTAGATACCAAACAAAAGCGGTCTAAGGACTGAACCATGAGGTACTTCACTTGTCACTTGTCTGTTAAACAATGTTAGGCTTTGCCACAGCTTAAGTAAAGTAGCAGAAAGTATTCTGAGAACTAAGCCAATGGAGAAAGAAGATTTTGCCAGTAGGGATGAGTGCAACTAGGGGTACAGAAAATACACAAAAGGGGGCTGGAATTTACTGGAGAAAATTGGCAAAGGAACAAAGGTGTTGGGAGCAAATATTAGAAGAGGGAAAGACAACAGAGTGGGATGAGGCCAAGAAGATATCTGAACTGCAGGACAAAGACTGCTTTCCCCACCAGGGGATTGATGTCAAAGTATAGGCAAAGAGAAAATGAGAGGGGAATCTTAAATGAAAGACCTACTCTGGAAGAGTTATAAGTTAAATCTAGGACAGAAACTGCTGTTATAAAAGGGCTAATTAGTAGCTCATACCAAATATTGCATAACTATAAGAATCGATCAGAGGAGGTTAGAAAAGATTGGGAATAAAGACTGGAAAAATAAATTACAAGAACAAAGGGAGGACATATGTATGGCTTCCAGGTATGCAGCAAATTACAGAGGGTTTAAGATCTTTACTTGGAAGTGTTTGCATAGGTATTTTTATACCTCAAGCAGACATCAAAGAATTTTTGTCAATAGATAGCAAATGCTGGAGGTGTGATGGGAACATGTTTTGGGAGTGTAGTGAGTTGGCAGATTTTAAAAGTTCCCTACAGAGTACTCTGTTAGATATATTGTTGAGCTAATGGCGGTAACTAAGGAAATTATTCTTTTTATCTGGGACACAGGATATGAATTACCTAAACATACTAAGGCCTTATTAAGTTTAATTCTGTTGGCTGCCAAAAATCAATTACTAGAAAATGGAACTCAAAGCCTAAACCAACTGCATTTTAAGTACCGAATATTATAAAAGAGATAAAAGAACTGGAAGAAGGATCTTTAGAAAAAGGAAGGAATAAATTATATAGAAATAAATGGAAATTGTGGGAACATTACATGCAAAATAAAATTCAGGAGGAGGAGGAGGGAGGTTTAATGGAAAGCAGAAATTCAGAAAGGTATATAATTTTGGACTGATGATAATTACAAAGAAAGAAAAGATGTGATGTGTTATGTATGTAAAGGGAAAAATGTTAATATGGATTGATTTATTTTCTGTTACAGTATGTTTGCCTATGTTCTTCACTGAGAATTTATTATAAAAGAGTACAGAGTATCAGTTTCTCAGTGCTTCAACATGTGAGGGATCATACATGGTTCCTGCATACCATAGAGGAATGAACCAACTCCATGTGGTATTTCTATGATATAGCCTGTTTCCCTACTGTGAGCCATAGACTGCACCCACATTGAAATAAAGGCCCCACCTGGTGAAATGGGAAGGAAAAACTACCAGGTAGTTTGTAAAGCACAGGGTATCATCTACAATGTGTGTGAGCGTGCTACCCAGGCAGTTATCATGACTTCTAGATATGCCACACTCAACAGTGATGCAAGATATGCTCTGGAGCTCTGACTCATGACACATATAAGAAATAGACAAAAACAGACCATGGGTAAAACTGTGCACAATCACAAAAAATAAACATTACTGAGTATGTTTTTGGGTTGCTAGAAGCAAGCTTTCACAGTCTGGATTCAACCACTGGTGTCCTCCAGTACGACCCTGACACATGGGCAAAATTAGTGTCCTTGTGTGCATTGTTGCACAATATTATACTTGGGAAGCAGGTACAATAAGACGGGCAATTGCAGAGGCAACAGTTTCCAGCACTACAAGCAACAGAGGCCAAGTCAGATGAAGAGGTAGAGGATGAGCAAGCAGCAGGGGATAATCATGCCAGTTGGAGGTGGGCACAGTATGGTTTGGTACTACAAAAAACAGCAACTTGCACATAGCTTCAGAATATAATATACATCAATAAAGCAGATACACTACAGTAAAAGTGATGCATGCAAAACCAACACCTGGCTTTTCTTAACCATGCATAAAACTATGTTGTGCATCAGACATAGGCAACCCAACTAACAATGAAATAGGGGCATGACAACATTATCATCATTTGCAGAGGTGGATAAGGAAGCAAAGGAGTGCTTGTTTTCATAGGGAAGTATGTGAGAGTGAGGGGTGAAAAGTATGAATGTAAACTGTGTTTTTCTGTGAAATGCCAGTACTGGGGAAGGGGAACTTTAATACAATACTTGTTAAGAGCCGGTGTCAGTGGAGGAGTGTGATGCACTGGGGACTGTTGTGGTGTAAGTGTGGATCTGCAGGGACATGCCCTCATCAGTAGTTGCAGTATTGCAGCTTGGTCTACTAGACAGGTCCAGAGCATGCATGGCAGAGGGATCAGCATCTTGTGCACAATCCCCACCCATGAGAGCTGGGTCTACCAGGAGTTTCACTGGATGTAACACAGCCTTCTCTGGATGCTGGTGTGCTCTGTAAGCTTGATCAGCATCTGCTATGAGACACATCATTGTGACAACAGCTGCAACCATAGTTCTGGGAGCAGATATTTCCAGAACAAATGGCCACAGTGATGAAAATTTGTGGATGTAGTTTTAAACAGTTTCATGGATGGTGACTCACCCCATTCAGGCAAGCCAAATAAGACATTGCACATTCCAATTTGTGATTGCGTTTATCCAAGGAATCATTCATACAGGACATGCACTCTCATAGGTCATCAAGCACACTCTGCATCACCCTCATTATCTCCATCATGGCTGTGGTGGTACTTGCCTATACTTCCACAATAATCCTGCTGGGTTGCAGTGACTAACACACACAAACCTCAAGGTGAAAGTGGTAACTGTACCCCAACAAGCATCATTACCCCCCCATGTGGTCCTCTCTGCCCATGAATGCTAGAGGTACATTCTGACATCTGTTTACCAGGGGAGCAGCACATATCCCTGATTGACAGTGTCTGCTTTAACCTGTGCTCACTGTAAGGTGTGGGTAGCCCAGGTATCCACAGGCATGGAGGCTGTGTCCATAATCTGAGCTGGTGATACAGTGGTCACATTCTGTGGCCAGCACATACTCTGTACTTCCTGACTGTATCTGCTCATCCCCACCATCATTATCAGAGGTTGCAGGTCCTCCAGAGTCAGGCAGGGGCAATTTCACAGTGCTGATGCCAGATAAAGAACCACCTGTAAATACAACAAAGCACAAAATATTCAGTTTGAGCATGTCCCAGCACCAGAGGTATACAACCAACGAAGAGTTTTACAACTGTTGGACACTAAGGAGGGAGAAAAGGACCTGTACCGACTGGCTAGGACAGAGGGACTGAGCTAGTAAGATGTGCAGCAGGGGGGTGATATAAAGGATAATGGGAAACACATCCTCACAAGTGAGGAGGTGTGTGAAGCAGATGGAAGGAAGTTTTTTGAGGGCTGATGAATGAAGAGAGAAGAGAGAGAGAGAAGGTTGGATGTGCGAATAGTGAATCATGAAGTGCAGTGGATTAGCAAGGAGGGAGGGGGGAAGGATGAAGGAAAGAGAATGAAGAACGGAAAGGCAGATGACATACCTGTGGAAGCATGGGAATGTGGAGGGTGTTTAGGTGAAATTGTTTTTTTAGTTTTTTTTTTAAAAAAATGAAAATGAGAGAGAGGAGAGAGGAAGAAAGAAAGGAGAAAAAGTGAAAAGTTTTTTTTTAAAAAAGATAAGGAAAAAAAAAGTAGCTAATTAAATTACAAATTTTAAGGGACACAGTATCAGCATGAAGTTAGAAGAAAGAAGTGTGGGGAAGTGGGAAGGGAGGATGGTGATTAGGTGATTGCAGATGATCAGCAGTGTGATTTCATGTCAGGAAATGTTTGTTTGCTGAGAGTTTGCTTTGAAGTAGAAGATGAGAAAGAAGAAGAGAGTGTGTGTCTGTGTCTTTTTGGATTTGGAGAAAGATTTGGAGAAAAGAGGAGAGGTTGTGTGATATTAGGAGGTCGGAGGAGTAATGTAGAGTGTCAGAAGAGTATATGAGGGTGTAAGGTACAGGTAGTGCGGGTAGTGTGGAGGTGTGGACAGCGGTGAGGGATGGAGTGATGGATGATTTAAATTGGAGTTGGGGAGGTGGGAAGGTTCACCTCTGTCGCCCTTTCTTATTTATAATGATGAGGGAGAGGAGGACAGGAGAGAGATTGGACAGTGATGGGACAGGATGACATTGTGATCTGATGAGAGAGACAGGTGGAGGTGAGGAGAGAGGTGGAGGAGTGGAGAGAGAGAGAGGAGAAAGAGAGGTGAAGAGGGAGAGGAGATAGAGGAATGATATGTGTGTGGACTAAGACTAGAGGATAGAGGAGGTGAGGAGGAGGGAGGAGGGAGGGGGAGGAGGGGTGGAGTACAGGTGAGGGAGGTGCAGAATGGTGTGGGTGTGGAGGAGAGAGAGAGAGTGAAGGTGGGTGGGAGTGGGTGGAAGAAGAAGAGAGAAGTCATTTGAGAGAGGAGGTGTCAGGAGACTGAAAGGAAGGCCTAAAGGAGAGGCAAGAGTGAAAAGGATGTTATGAAAGGGGTAGGGAGACAAGAGGCAGGACCAAGTATGTTATAGGAATTGAAGACAAAAGGAAGGCAGTGAGAGGACAGAGTTGGGAGGATGGACATGGACAGAATTAGATGTAAGATGGTGGAAGGGATGGAGGAGGTTAGGAGAGGGAGGGAGAGAGAGGCCAGAAGATTAGTTTGGGTTGAACACGTGCTGAGGAGGGATGCAGAGTATATTGGGAAAAATATACTAAGGATGGAGGATGGAGGGAGGAAAATAAGCTAGGGAAAAGAAGAAAGGGAATGGGAGGATGGAGAGGACATGTAGAGGGTGGTTGTGAGAGTGGTGAGAGAGGAGAGGGGGGTGAGTGACAGAGGAGAGCAAGATGCAGAGGACAGGAAAAAATGGGAAGAAAGAAGAAGAAGAAGAAGAAGAAACATGATTAAAAGTAATACTTTCTGTGCATACCTTGTGCAGATGGCTGCAGATGTTGAACCCCTGATGTACATGCACTGTCAGACAACTTTAATAAATTTTATAGTAACTAAGGGGTAAAGAGGACTTACAGGAATTGATGCACACATGTAGCCATACATACCTAGGCATCTGCAGTGGATCATTCCTGGAGCCTGTCAAGTTATGCTCCAACAATGTTGTATTGCACTATCCTCCACCTCCCCCACCTGGTGCCATTTGTTCCCATGCCAGAACATGGGTTCTTTGATGGGCAGAATGTATCATATCAGTTGCCCTGTGGTGTACAATTTCATAATCTCTATACTGTCCACCAACCACATTAACATTAGTAACAATGTCTTCCCAGGAAAAGGTCATGGTAGAGCTGATCAGCTGCACGCAGGCCAAAGAGCTGTCATCCATTAAGATGGAGGGTCGGGAGTAGCACCTCGTTCTCTGTAACTGATAACTTGGGTTTATTTGTTGATGATGTCCTAGCAAATGCATGAGTGTTTTTCTGTGTAGTCTGTGTTTTAGGCATTGTTCCAGTGGTATAGAAAACAGTGGAATTAAAAGCCTTGTTCCTGTATGACTCTAACAAATCCTAAAATCCTAACATTAATAGTATCCTCCTCCGCCATATAGTATGCTGTTTGAGTGGCCAACAACTAAATATCTGCTTGCAGCTGTTTAGATGCATAGTAGTTTCCATCCATTAATGACAACTATGTTGTTAACTTTTTTTAAACAACAAACATCTTTATTAAATTATCACTTATGACAGAGGCAATCATATTTTTATATAAATGAAAACAAACCATACTGACATAATCTTAGTTAGAAGGATTTTACATCACAAACCATATTGATACAATTTTAGTTGCAGGCATTATACATCACTTATACATTTTTTTTGGCAGCCACCATAACTAGACTCAGCAAGGCG
This sequence comes from Protopterus annectens, assembly GCF_019279795.1. NCBI lineage: Eukaryota > Metazoa > Chordata > Ceratodontiformes > Protopteridae > Protopterus > Protopterus annectens. Next base: position 627,795,254 of record NC_056746.1, read on the forward strand.
TTACTATGTCTAGGCAATTCAGATTCTGTATCATAGCTCAGAAGAATCATTTCCCTTGTTACACCAATTTGCTCATCCAGTATCTGTGACAGAGTAATCTGCAGGGAATCTTTAAAGTTTACCAACTCATTACACTCCCAGAAAATATGTTCCCAATTACATCTTTCATCCCCATCACACCTCCAACATTTGCTGTCTACCTGAGGAAAAATTATCTGGAGTCTACTTGGGGTATAAAACATCTATGTAAACATTTCCAAGCAAAAATCCTAAATCTTCTAGATTTTGTTGCATATATGGGAGACAAACATATATCCCTCAATTATTTCTTTGTGAATTGCTTATCTAATCTCTCTTCCCAGTCCTTTTTAACCTCCTCTGATTGATTAGCAGCTTCTGTTCTAGATTCTACTAAAAACTATACCAGTGCTGGTCGTTCATTTAGGATCCCCTATTTCTTTCTCTGCCTATATTCTGATATCAATCCTTGATAGGAAAGAGAATCTCTAACCTGCAGTCCGAATAAATTCTTGGCTTCTTCCCATTCTATTACCTTTCCCTCTCTAGTTATTCATTCCCAATACCTTGGCAGATTGGTGTGATTAGGGAGATGCTTTTTCTGAGCTATGATACAGAATCGGAATTGCCTAGACATGGCAAGGCTTCATTGTGTCTAATTATAGTGGCTGCCAAAAAGGCAATTACTAGAAAATGGAAATCAGTATCTAACCAAATATATTAGAAGTTGTGAATATAGTAACAGAGATAAAACAACTGCAACTGAAATATTTAGAAAATGGCATGAGCAAACTACATAGGAAAATATGGGAATTGGAAAATATGGGAATTGTGGGACTACTACATACATGGGAGCAATGAGGTTTAAAAAAAAGGCAGGACTTAAATGAGCTATGTAATGTCTGAATGAAAATGAATGGGTAGATGATATATAAAGTTTGCAACTGGAAGTGTGTCAGTATAGTTTGCGATGTATAATGCTTGCAACTAGTTTTGTGTCTGTGTGGTTTGTTTTCATTTATATAAATGTATGATTGCTTATTTCATAACTGATGGTTTAATAAAGATGTTTTTTGTTTAAAAAAGGGGCAGGGATTGAATAATTTGTGTAAATTTGCTTAGGTTATATGATATATAGCAATATATGTGAAGTATAATATTTGCTAATGTTAATTTGTTAATACAGTTTGATTACTTTTGTATAAGTGTAAAATTGCCTATGTCACAAGTGATAATTTAATAAAAGTGTGTTAAAAAGGCCTTTTGTTAGAGACTGTCTTCTATCTCATGGATTGATATCTGAGTATAGGCAAAGAAAGGACAGGGGAATTAGAGACATTTTAAGTGAAAGAACTGTTCTAGTAGAGTTTTTTTTTTTTGAATGTAGGACAGAAGCTGCTGTTATAAAAGGATAATTAGTAGGACATATAAAATACTTCACAATAACTGTAGGAATCAATCACATGAGGTTAGAAAAGATTGGGAAGAGAGACTGGATGAGCACTTCACATGTAAACAATGGGAGGACATATATATGGCTCCCAAATATGAAACAAAGTCTAGAAGATGTTGAACAACTTTAATAAATTTGTTTGGAAGTGTTCACATAGGTATTTTTATACCCCAAGCAGGCTCCAAATAATTATTTCCTCCAGTAGATGGCAAATATTGTCCATGTGATGGAGAAAAAGACGTAACTGGGAATATATGCTTTGGGACTGTAATGAGTTGGTAGACTTTAAAAATTCCCTGCAGAGTACTCTGTCAGAAATATTGGGTGAGCAAATGTTGTGACTAAGGAAATGATTTTTTGAGCTTGGATACAGATTCTGAATTGTCTATACATAATAAGGCCTTGATAAGTTTAATTCTGGTGGCTGCCAAAAATCAACTACTAGAAAATGGAAATCGAAATCTAAACCAACTGCATTTGAACTATTGAATATTGTATCAGGTATAAGATAACAGGAAGTGGGACCTTTAGAATGGTAGAAGTAAATTACACAGAAAAATGGAAATTGACATGCAGAAAAATGGTTTGGAGCAGGAATGAGGTTTAAGAGAAGGCTAAAACTGAATAATTTATGTAATGTCATCTAGATTATAGGATATATAACAATTTATATAATGCAAAATGTTTGTAAATGTGTACTTGCTAATATGGTTTGATTACTTTAGATAAATGTAGATCTGCTGTGGTACAGTGGTAGTCTTGTTGCCTCACAGCAAGAGGTTCTCTTGTTCGATTCTTGGCTGGAGTGCCTTCTGTGTGGAGTCTGCATGTCCTCCCCGCGGTCGAGTGGCCTCCGAAAGACATGCGTGAATGGGCATGCCTTCACTGAAGGTTGGGCATTGGGCTGGCAACTCGGCACCATAAAAATTGACTGCCAATCATTAGCGGACCGGAGTTCTGCTGTGGCGACCCCTAACCGGGAAAAGACAAACAACAACTTTAGATAAATGTAAGTTTGCCTATGTCACAAGTGATAATTTAATAAAGGTGTTTTTTTAAGAAAGGGTTTCAGAATGGATATTCAGCAAAATATCAGGACCAATAGGAAGGGGGAGTAATAATACTGATTACTGGAGGGGCTTTAATAGTGATAGAAGAGGGAAAAAGTAATGTTAGATTTCTGGTAGTAAGAGGCTTTTGGCAAGGAAAGAGGATTACACTGACATGTATTTTTATTTCACCAAAAGCTGCTATTATGCAGCTTAAGAATTTTTAGGGGAGAAATAATCAGATTTCAGTGGGGAAATATGCACATATTCAAAAAATGAATTTTATCACCCAAATTGACAGTTGCAAGCCTAAAATTAAGATTACATGCACACTACAGCCTGTGTTCCCATTTACATCGCTTGCTGTCTGTTCTTTGCTTATCTCTACTCTTTTACCAAATGTGAAAAAAAACAGCTTGTATGCTTTTAGAAAACATTAATCTTTAGCCCTAAAAAAGTACACTGGCTATCTTTAAAATTAAATTGTACACTGTTTTATTAACTACTTTAATGTATTCAGACTGCTATGGAGGCTGCTACACATGATCTGCCCTTTCAGGTAACAAATCCTGCCATGAAACACCAGTCTAGTTGCTTATTTGTGTTTTCATAAAATTAATACTGTCTGTGCCTTTCAGTTTGTCTATGCTCTGTGTCTTCTAATTACTATTTTTTGAAACTGCTCTTCTTGAGAAGTCTCATACTCAGCCAACTTTTTCTTTATTTCACCCTCAAATTTTTGCAATTGTATCACTTCATCAACAGCTAATTAAAGCTTCTTATAGTTTTCTAGTCTTTTCTGTTTGAATTGATATATTCCTTCAAAGTTTTTTTATTTTAATCACCTCTGAGTACTTCTGATTTATCTTTTCCTCTAAATTACTATCAGCCGTTTCTTGAACCAAAGCTGAAGCTTGAACTGTATTTTTCTGATCAGCTGCAGAATTCTTCCCAGACAGTGTTTTCTTTTCACTGCTTCTGGTTGATTTTCTTTCAGGTTTTCCAAATTCTTCTTTGTTGGCAGACAGGCAGTTTACCTTTTAGTCTGTAGCAGAATTTTACTCCAAAAAACAGTTTCAATGTCACTTCCTTTTTCTCATCTTTGTTTTCACACTGTGAATCTCTTTTCAGTGGTGGGAATCAAACCTTTCACCTTGTGATTGGAAGGCATACACCTTAACCACTGCACCACTTGGCTTTTTAGGTAGAGCTAAAGTTAAGCTGTTGATCAATGTGCCACTTTCATGGAAGTCTTGAGTGTAATAAAGAAATGTTATGAAAATTCGTGGGTACCAGTTATGTTAAATGGATGGATTGGGAAAAATATTGTTAAGAAAGGATTAAAACAAGTCTGCCTAATGAGTATGTGGTTATTTCTGTTGACAATGCATGTAGTAGTACAGACATGCATGTATGAAATGACTTAGGCAACGTGAGATGAAAGGAAATGTTATATTATCAATATTTATGATATATGCAGATGATTTAGGTCTAATAACAATAAACAAGGGATGGATAAGTGAGGTTGTAATAAGGACCAAAAGTTGTTAAAAAAGCTGATGTGCAGTTACATATAATAAGTATACGTATAAGGGATTTGGTGAGATAAAGAAATAAACAGAATGTATTTTACAAGAAAAGAAATGATTCAGATAATGCCATTTGGTTAGTATGAAAGTGTACGAAGTCAATGGAGAGAGATACTGGAACAAATAAAATATTGTTAGCTTGGTGGAAAGGTTTTATTTATCATTTCAGAAAAAGACATTTATGCTGAATACTTATGTATTAGAAAAATAGCATATTGGGGGAATGTTTATGTTTACCACTCAAATGGAAGAAAAGTTATTAAAGACTTTTAGCTTCATTTGGGTCTCAAGCTTTAAACTGCCAAAAGAGGGATGATTTATAAAGGTGGTCTGAATTAAAAAAAAACAAGTGGTGCATTTAGCATCTCTTCATTCATTTTGGGTAGTGAGAAAGGTAAAATAAAGAGAAAAAGAAATGATAGGTAAGATAATATATGAAAACTATAAAAAATGTATGGAAAGAATAAAGAAGGAAGAAAAAGAATATAACAATAAAATAAAATGACAGAAGTTAAAAGTAAGTGAGATTGAGGGGAAAAGAATGGTATAATACGATTTTAGACTTTTTGGTGTACCCATGTAAAAAATTAAAAGAAGATGAAAAAGGCAGTAAAAGAAAAAAGAAAAAGATACTAGAAGATATGCAGGCAGATGCTTGTTTAGCTGATAATGAGAAGGAAGGGGAGGAGGGGGGGTAGTATCTATTAAGAAATGTAAAAATAAATTAGTTAAATATGATAAAAAGTGCAAAAGCTGAACTGCAGTACTTTTTCTTTGAATGTTGATAGTGCAGTTAATGAAATATGGTGTTTGATGAATGTTGAATGGTGTAAATCTGTTAGGGCAGATGCTGCCTGTCTGTTGGATGTTCAGCTATTGTCATTGGTTCAGAAGGAGCAAGCAGCAGTGCGAGGTAGGGATATTTCCTCTCAATAAGGGTTTGGACACTTGTTCAGATAGCTTCCTCAAGGGTCAATTTTTTGAATGTTACAGTTATTTCTCTTAGTTATGTGATTTTAGTGGATTGTTGTACATATACAGAAGTTTTTCACTTGTTTAATATGCTAGTGCTATTATGACTGAACATATTTTATTGTTCAAATCTGTGGCTGTTTATATTGAATGTTTCTCTTCTGGTAGTGCTATTAGGTGACCTTAACTGTGCTGTATGAAAAAGAGCCTGGGTGTAATGAAGTCAAAGTGTGTCTTACTTGTTTGAAGGATTTTCAACTTTAGTCAGGGGTAGATAGGAGACATACTTATAGTAAACGTAGATATAAAACTGACATTTATTTTTTCATTTATAGCCCCTTTTTATTAGACATAGAAGGGGGAAGGAAGTGGGTAGGGTTTTCAGACCATGCTGCTGTATGAGTCTTGTTCACGTCTGATGCTACTGTTCTGCAGATAAGAAGAGGTATAAAGAGAACAGGGATGTATGCCTCTTGGTAGGTAATGTGCACCTTGAGGCAACAGTTATTTTTTGATCACATGAATACAAAAGGTTTTTATGTTTCTTGGTCTGAATGGTGAGTGGTATATAAGGAGAAATATAGGCAGTTGTATTGTTTGTTGGCAAACAAATGGTTGAAATATAAGAAATATTTAAGGAATTGTGTGAGCAATTTGATTCAGATGTTGGGAATAATGAAAATGGCTTTTACAATATGCAAAAGTTGATTTTTGACATGAATAAATTATGTACTAAAGATGTAGTATATATACAACATTATTATGTGAAAGAAACTTTAGAGGAAATTAATCCTTTTTTAGCATTTACTGTAATCAGAGAAGAGGAGGAGATGTGGGAAGCAGCTGGTGGTCATGGAGGGGTAGTTACAGTAAAGACTGTATAGTAAAACAGGTAGAAGTATTTATATAGCTTATATAGTCCTGTTGGTAATTTTGTTTCTGCAATCAGGGAAGTTTTTCATCTTAGCACCGAGGTGGGTGCATTATAGTCTTTTTACCACAGGAGAGCTGAATACTGTTTTATGTAAACGGCAAGTACAGTCTGTAGCCAGTGAGGAATGAATGGTTTCTGCTTGGTGCAATTCCTGGGTCAGTTTGCAAGGGGTTAGTAAAACTTACTCAGAAAAAGAAGGGTAATAGAAGCAATTTAGAATTCTGGTGGCCTATTGTTTTGGGAAATGTTGATTATAAGATTTTGATGGGCTTGCTTTGGAAAAGGATGATGACAGCTTTGGCTCACCTGTTGTTTTTAAAAAGGAAACCATTTTAAAAACTTCAGAAAAAGGAACTGGAGAGTTGGTGACGTGTAATATTAAGAAAACTTTTGATTCACTTAGATACAACAGTATGTGGAATACGTTGTGGGAGTATGCTTTTTTAGGAAGGTGTGACATCATTTACAATGTGCATCCCATATCTTAGGTCTATTTTTAGTCAATGGTTGGGAGTCAGCAAGGCATTAAACTTCATGTAGGAGTTAAACAAGGGTGTCCACTGAACCACTTTATTTTTTATTTAGTGATGAATGAAGTTATGCTGTAGGTGATCAAAGCTATGTCCCCAGTTGGAACTGGGTAGTATGGTTCCACTTTGACATATGCAGATTATTCAGTTTTTGTGGTAAAATTGAATTGTGCCAGTTTTTGATTCTGTATCATCAAAAGTATAGAGATTGGGTTTATCGGTTAATGAAAATAAATGTTCTGGTTTTGGTTATGTTGGGGGGGGGCTTTTTGATATTTCTTTCTCTGTGACTTCTGATAACGTTCTAGGAAGTTTCTTTTCGGACTGAAAAAAATGGTCTTTTATCAATGGTCAGCTGTTTGCATGCTTTATAGGTTATCTTACATATGTGAAGATGTTTAAGTTTGACCTGTAAAAAGATTTATTTACTACATTCATTTTTTGGGGGGTAATTGCAATATCTAAGGAGCATTTTCATTTTTCCTGCTGCTATGGAAAAAGGTTAACTGATATTTATTTTTTGGTATTTTTTTTTTAATCCTGTATGTAACAATATAGAGCAGGGAATGGTGATGCTTCTCCAACCAGTACTTTTTAGCATTCTTAGTTTTTATTTCATTTTATTTTTGTGTGTTTGTGTTTTAAGTACAGCTTCATAGATGGTACTTCATGGTACTTTTCTTTTTTGAAGGGAGTAAGAAATGAAAGAAAAGCTCATGCACAGGAGAGCAGCTGAAAGTTTTTAAGAAAATTAGGGACTTGAAATTGTCTTTGGAACCTTTTCCTAAAATGGGGAAATGTTGGTATTTAGAAATCTTGGGGAATTTCTTTTTAATAGACCCATGGGGTGTATCACTGTGACCCTATTAAACAAAGAGTAAGAAAAGATTTCGGGGATTGGCGGTGTGCAGATTTTTTGTATAGAACTTCCTTAGGTAAAGTGACTGTTAAGGAGGAGATGAAATATAAATATTATATGGAGTGATGTTGTTCCTATTGTAACCAGGAAGAGACTTTGACTCATGCCTTGATGAACTGTCCTAGGATCTTGTGATTTTGATATAAATACTACTCTTTTTGGCAATCTTTGCATTTTGGGGCAGTGGCTTATGAAATGATTGTGCATGGACATTATGGTGTTTTGTGATACAGTGGGTGAATTCTCCTATTATTCCTATATATGGTTTTATGGAAAGGTCAGTGTGGAGAAGTATGGAATAGTTAGATTTGGGATATGAATGATTTATTTAAGAAAATTAATTTTGGGTTATGAGTGAAAGGGTGAGGAGACTGATCATGTAATAAAGTGTTTATGTTACTATTCATCTCATTTTGTTATTTATGGGTTTTTTTGTTTGTTTCTTGATTATTTGTTTATGATTGTTTCATACCTTTATTAAAGTCTTTTGGAATTCTGTTTGTCTTTTTTCTGATTTTAATAAAGCTTCTACTCTTTTCCATATGTGCCGTGGGATCTTTTACATCTACATGATGGGATGTCACTTTAGCATCTCAACTCATCTCATCTCATCTGATGCAACAGCACCCCCTAATGCTGAACTACAGCATCAGTAATGGGAAATGAACCTAATCTACAAGAGATCTGTAGAAACCCATCACTGTGGCATAACTGGATGAAGTGAAGGAAACACCGACTGTGGCCCAGATGATATGAGCTCCACTAGCAGTTCAGACACTGAAAGAGCTGGAAAGGGAAAGATGGGAGTGAGCAGTTTATGTCCACTGCTCCTCCCTGGGAGGAGTGGGGAATGGTGGCCCAGTTAGGCCATAATTTCTCCTGTACTAGCTATAATGGCCACCGGACAGGGAGATACGCCTTGTCTTCTAAGCCAGTGATGGCATCCCTCATAGGTATATGTGTGAGATCAAGAGCACACACACACACACACACACACACACACACACACACACACACACACACACACACACACACACACACACACACACACACACACACACACACACACACACACACACACGGACATAGAATGCTTATTAGTGATGAGAGTACTCGTTTCAGACACCAGGGTGAGGGAACTAACCACAAAATCTCTATGATGGCTCCCAAGGAAGGGAGGGCTGATGGTCAGTACGCAGAGAAGCTGTATCCGTGCACTTTATTTATTTATTTTTGCTGAATTTCCACAAAATAACTTGCTCCATTTACAAAAACAAAGGTTATGCAATGAAAGTCTCATTATGAAACTAACAGACTCCCCAGAGGTATAAAAAGGTGGAAAAAGTAAGTACCTAACAATTTAGATATAGTTTCAATTTACTTTAAAAAATGAAATGAAATCTGGACAAAATGTATCTCTGCTTTTTTTGAGAAATGACATGTCACTTACCAGTATTAGCTTAATATTACCAAAATAAGTAATACTTGTTTATACCTAGCATTACTCGTTTTATCTATAGACATATTTTAACCTATTTATTGGTTAATTTAAATTTGAAAATTGACCATTTACTGCACATACACTGCAGACAGTGAGTATGACATTCAGTTTTGCACACTTTGGCTGAGATTCATAGAGATGTGCTGTAAGCCTGTCCCCAGCATGCCCAGTGTTGTGGCAATGCATGGCAGAGAATATACTAATTAGTTTAGGCAGTGCTTCTGAGCAGTTAGGTATGCTCACTTAAATATACAGGAGCAAAGCAGCAAAGGCACATCTATGCAGAGTAACATTCATAGATAGGGAAAGCACATTTTATACGGCTTCCACATGCCACCTTGCATGAATGTTGCAAAAGATGAAACCATTACTACACAAACTGATATATATCTAAATGAAGCAGTATATACTAGCAAATATACAGGCAATGCTGAATATGTTAGTATCTCCTATGGAAGGATGGCATGAAGCTATGCATAGTGAAATACAGCTGTATAGTAATGGCAACTGCATTGTTGTGGTGTGGTGTCCACATACACAGAAACTTGTCTGATGCATGAAGGGGGTAGATAAATGGTGTGCAGTAAAGTAAAAAATGGGAGATGGCATTGAACAAGGGAAACATAGGAAAGTGCAGGATGGAAGAAGGGAGGACAACCATTCTTTATGAAGACAGTGTCTCCAGACAGAAGAAAGAGGAGGAGGGGTGATAGGAAAACTAAGGGAAAGAAAGAGGAGCAGATGAGTGTGCAGGAGGAAACAGATAAACACAGAAAAGAACAGAAAAACAGGGGTATGTGCACACAACCCAGTATGGGAGAAACATGGGATGGCCAGAGATACACAGAGGGCCTACAAATGGTAATGGATAGGAATGGATAATGCATAAGGTATGGGGATGAATATAACAGGGGGAGGGAACATGAGGCAGGGTACAGAGTGAGGTACAAGCAGCAAGTAATCTGCTGCCTCATCCCAGAGGGACACTACTTTGATCCATGACCATCAGATGGACAGAGTGGCCATTTGTAAGGGCTTTCCCACCTCTGGTGCCCTGATGTCCGAAGACAGCTGAGTGAACAAATCTGTACTTGTATTTAGTTGGCATTTCATAAGGGTCCTGTGCCTTTTCTCCACCAGTCAAGGGCAGCCACACTGAACTCAAGCTACAGCTGGGCAACTGTGGGTCATGGGGGCCAGGCTACCTGTTGGTGAGAGGTTGAGGCCTACCCCCATGTGAAACACTTCTAGTACCATGAGTTTCTCCAGCTGCAGACCCAGCAGAGGTGAACTGAACTACTTGATTGTCTCAACCTGAAGGGGACATAATGTGAAAATTTTCATAAGTGAAACTAACCTACCAATGGGAATGTATGCATGAACAGAGATCGACCTATATCATTACAACAAATCGTACCTAGCCACCCTTCTCTCTTGCCTCCTATGGTAACCTACATGACACTGAGTGTGTTCTACTCATGCTGAAAGAATAAATATCACATGAGGAAACTGTGACTGGTGAAAGGAAATATCCAGAGCAACAGATATAATCTACAGCATCATATCTGTATCCCATAACAATGCATTCTGGGAAGCAGGCAGTTCTGTGTCCCCTGTACAGATATATGACTGATAGACATTGGAATATACCAGGTAGTACGATAGCCCCCTGAGATGGTTTAGAACAACCCCACTGTGTAATATGTCCCTGAAGGACCACAATCATACATAAAAGCAGCATATAATAATACTTGCCACCACCTGCTACACCTGCAAAGAAATGGCAAAGCAAACAGTAGCCTACCTGCATTTTCTATACTAAACAAGAGAAATATCTGCCAGTAACAATAACACATCCATGCATTCAAGATAATGGTATTCCATCCCTTTAGTACTTTTGCCATGTATTACTTACATTACCCAATTAGAAATATCAATTTCATATGACAGACATCTGCAAGTAGCAGGAATAGTCCCATAAAGGACACTGTAAAAATTCTCCACTTAACAAAAAAAAAAGTTTGCAATGACAAAATCTTACAATACCACTCAGGGTGTTGTCTAACCTCTGCTTCCTAGACACAGAGATCTTCAGGGTGGTAGCATAATAGGTCATCATAGCAGTGTCTGCACTGCTCACTCATCTTGGTAGTGCCCATGACCCTGGCAGGTACTTCAGACAGGTCAAATCAGGCATCAAATTTTATAAAAGGCTCATCATATGGCCCTAACAGCCACTACTTGAACTGAATCTTGATCTTCTGCATGCACCAAGCAGGTACTCAGTGCCAGGCACTAGCAGGTGTAGTTACTGCAGTGTGAAAATCCTATGAAAGGTTTTAAACTTTCATAATTTGAAAAATGATATCCTGTGAATTGGTTTCTGATTTGCATGTAGCACAGCTTGTCACTGCTCAGAATAATAGCATGTGCATTCACACACAATGCCACTACAAGACCAGCAGCAGGGACATCAGATGTATGCTTAACCACCAAGCTAAACTCTTATCGGTTATGGCCTCAACAAAACAAAGTGATTCATAGATATTTTTGGTACTTGGCTTTCTTTGGCCATGTCATGTGCAAAGATGAATGAAGTTGTGACATTGTAGAACATGTCTTCATTTTGTACAGTAACTTGGGTAAACCTTAGAAGCTATTTTGAAGTTATAAGCAATAGTGTTTGGAAGTATAGTAACAGTTTGTGGAAGCATAGCTGGTTTTGAGGAGGAACAGAGTAATTTGCAGTTTCATAGTTGGGTATATTTAACTTCTCAAGGTGTAGTGTACCTAATAATAGCAATAAGAATGTGCGTGCCTACATGTGTTGCTTATAGATAAACTGTGCTGACAACAAAGGAGTCCATGATGTCAAAACAACCTCTCCTTATGCATTCTTATGATGAGATTATGCACTGTGTACATGATAGGAAAGCATATAGTGTGGGGTGAGAATTAATAAGTCTACACATATTCTCCTCCCACTGTAGTACTGTATAGGTGTGTCACTTGTGTTTCCATTGGTACTATCCTAATGTTTACTTCAGGATGGACTACCTTTCCCTAATCATGCATACATTCTCTATACATAAAGGATGGGCCCTGCAGGGAATGAACTTGAGCTTATTTATGTCACTTACAGAAGCAGTATTTATTAATAAACCTGACCCTTTGACTATAATATTGTTTATTTTGGATATCCCTGTGTCTGTAGCTGTTTTCTTATCTGTCCAAGAAGTATACAGTATATGGATATTGTCTCATGTGTTCACAGGTGTCATCTTGCCTGGACGATGAGGTGACTGGCAGAGACTGGACAATTTCAGTCCTACTGAAAATACTATGTTGCTGCAAGTACTCAAGACCGATTGACGGTACCTGTTGGGTAGGTGGTGATGAACAGCCTTTATGGGACTAGATGTGGCAGACCTTGGCCATGACACCAGTGCTGTGATTGCTGTGATTGGGTGGAATAACACACGGCAGCAATGCTGTAAGTGTGTCACCAACATGATATACCATGCCAAGGGAAAGACACATTCCATAGCAGCAGATAGGTTAGCCACCAGAGATTTCCAGCCTAATAAAACCGGAAGAGTTTTTGTGAGGAAATGTTACAGAAGGAGTGGGCACTGGCACTATGATGGACCATTCTACATGCATATCAGTGTATGGTGCACTAGGTACGTAATAGCAGATATCTTTAGAGCATTACAGCATATACGGACTCTAGGCTGTCCATAGCATACAGTGCTTATGTCTTGCCAAGGAACCATCAGTTATTTAGCCACATCAGGATGGCAGAATGTTGGGATTATACGTTTCTTTCTGCATGGACTTCCACAGCAAGCAAGCCTCAATGCCAAAATTAGAGTGCAGGTAGTCATATTCAGTTTGGTATATCTTATGCTGTATGTTCACAAGTCAGACAATTCATTTTTGTAGAGCCTGGGTCAGGGCCATGGCTAATTTTGACACCTATGCAGGGGCTGAAGATGATTCCATGACATAAATGCTATTGTCAGTCACATGACCCAGTGACACTGTGCGTCTTCATCCTGGATGAACATCTACGCACAGTCGCTGGTGAAGGAGGGCTTTCCAGTGAATGTGACATCAGTGATGCTCTTACTGATGTTGCAGCAGCAGATTATCACCTTTCATCTGAAGAGGGTACACTGTGCACAACACAGTCACATGTCACAGATGGCCTCTGACATGCAGGCAGCAGGCAGGATCAAATAGCTGATGTACCAGAGTATCATGTAGACACATAATGCCACTACCCATGGCTACATGAAGCTGATTGCAGTGCACTTTCAACTGTTTCATGAGGGCATGGAATCAAGGAACAACATCATGACTGGTCTTATTAGGTCTGTGTTGGCACACAGCATTTGCATTTCCATCTCTGTGTGGAGGATTGTAAGTGCTACCATCCCTTCCCAGACCAGCAGTATTGTCCGTGGTCGAGGATGAGTATGCACCTGAGGTGGTCATACAGGAGCCATCAGAAGGTACACAATCATCACCAGCATCAGGAAGTGTATTTTTGTTTGTGGTGGCAATATCTAATCTCCATTTGTAGGACACCTCACCAACAGACTATATCAAGGTTATGGTCCCACATAAGTACACCACCCCGACATAGGCACCTCGAGTCTTACAGCAACAAACCAGTGGAGCAGCCTTAAGTCATAATCACATAGTGGCATCCCAACACAGTGGCCAACACAATGTACACTTTGTCTCAATGAAACCCCTTTCTCCATATCCTGTGACATGTCCCACTCCTATTCAGATTGTGCAAACAACCGTGAGTCTCACTGTGTCCCTCAGCACATGTGCACATTATGAAGACTGTGACTGATTCTGCCCTCCATTCTTAATGTAATGTGGTGATTTCTGATGTACATTCTGAACTGGACATGCACTGACCAGCATGGCCTTTCTTTAACACTGCAGGGATCATGTTTGTGCTGTGATATTGCAGTGACACTGTGTGCTAATCAGGGTCCATAGCTGTGGAGTAGGCATCACTGCTTCATCTACTTTGCCACCTATTGTACTTGTTTCTGAGGGGTGTTGCATGGATGCTCCTGTTCTACGTCATCAGATGTATCTTCACCTCCTGTGACAGTGATTTTTTTTTGTGTGTGTGTATGGTCCTGATGCATCTGTACCTTGAGGCTGCCATGCCTGTTTTCTCAAGATCTTCTTGTATAATGTGCCTCATGCTAGAAATATCCTGCAAGCTGTGGCACAATCATACCGCAATGCACACCTAAATGCATTGAGTTAGTGGAAGTAGGCTGTACTGAAGTATAACATGACACATGTAGAAACCCAAAACATCACTGTGTGTGTGTATATATATATATATATATATATATATATATATATATATATATATATATATATATATATATATACACATATATGTATGTATATGGGTCTACTTCAGTAGATCGAAATCTCACTTACCGACTTTCAAAAGACCGAGACAAAAAACCCAAAACTCCAGAAGACCGACCACTCAGAACAGAAACAAATCACTACGGGTAACTAACTGCTCGCCCAACCCCACAAACACACTAAAAGTGAAGCAAAGAAAACCGACCCATGTGGGCGGCTTTGCCCCACAATACCCCCCAACTAAATACACCAACTCCAAGATTGCACTACCACGGATGTAAGGGGCAAAGGTCAACATGCTAGCCAAGCGGTTACTTACTCATAGCAATCTGTCAGTGTTCCAAGTGGTCAGTCTTCTGGAGTTTGGGTTTTTCGTCTCACTCTTTTGAAAGTTGGGTAAGTGAGATTATGGTATACTGAAGTAGATCCATATATATATATATGGGTTCCTGTCACATCATCGAACTGTGTGTAACGACGACATTTCACTCTGACACCCATCCCATCGGCGTCCATATATCGACAATTCCGATGGCGATCTTCCCCCTCCCCCTCACAGGACCCACTTTGTTCTTCCTTCATGTTACCGATCAGTCCAGGGTCGATTCACCTTCCAAAGCGCCTACCATGGGTCCCATGGGGGGTAAATCGGAGCGTCGATAATATGATGATTGATAGTCGATGATGATGATGATGATTTCGTCGAATACATATGTCGATGATGTGAATTATATATATAGATATATAGATATATATGTGTGTGTGTGTGTGTGTGTGTGTATATATATATATATATATATATATAGATATATGTGTGTGTGTGTGTGTGTGTGTGTGTGTGTGTGTATATATATATATGTGTGTGTGTGTGTGTGTGTGTGTGTGTGTGTATATATATATATATATATATATATATACACATATATATGTGTGTGTGTGTGTGTGTGTGTGTGTGTGTGTGTGTGTGTATATATATATATATATATATATATATATATATATGTATGTATGTATGTATGTATGTGTGTGTGTGTGTGTGTGTGTGTGTGTGGGTGTGTGTATTAACTCCCACAAAGTTCTGTGGGGCATCATTATCCAGGATTCTAATGGGTATCAGGCATCAATTGCAACACAGAAGCAATGAAAGTGGGGGATTTAACACATATGCATACACTCTGTATAGCTGTATCTGTTTCATATTGCCAATGTGCCTGCACTCTGACTCCATGGAATGCCACCTTGCAGGAAGTGATGATGCAGCTGAAATGTATGTCATATGTGTGGATAATTGGAACTACCTAGGTGCTATGCAAACACATAGGTTATAATCCCATGTGCATCTTTTTATGGAATAGTACCTTTACTGTTCAAATACCTGTCTGACAGCATCAAGTGGGGACTTTACTGCCACATGTCCAGTCTATGGCACCCTGTATCTCAAGGAAGTGAAAAATCACAACCACCACTGTAAATGGTTTCTGTGATTGCTTTTATTAGCAGTCACAAGAGCCATTTACATGCTGGCTATCTCCTCATGTGTGTTGGGTAACCAGACATGCTCATCAGCATGTAGAAGAAGCTTGCCTTCAAGGAACTTGTTCAGTATTCTACAGGCAGAGGCCTGTGATACACATGATGTGTCCTGTTGGTCTATGAAAGGTCCCTGTAGCTGGGATAGTAAGTGTTATACATATCTTCTTCTGCACAGGGATAGTAAGGCCATGCATTCCACAGATTCTACTTATGAGTGATACACATCAGCCAAGCTCTGTACAACGTCCTGATCCACCTGGAGATGATTGTGAAATTAGGAAATATTATCTGCTACTGATAACATTCTCATTGCCATCTGACATCTCCATGAGCAAACGTGGGAAATGGTGCCACTATAGCTAGCTGGGACTGCTGCTGTGATTCCAAACATTTTTTATTGTCTGTAGCGACAACATTTTGATGTGCTTTAGTTTGTGATAGTGTGACACAGACTGCTGTGTAACTTTTCATCAGTCACAACTATGAATCTTGACTGTGTTCACCTTTTATACATTTGCACATATACCTCTCAACTGTCTAGTTTTTCTCAGAATGTCCATATTTATGCCTCACATATTTGGTCTGGTCTTCATAAAATTTGTGATTTTCTAGCAAATCATTGAAGACTGAAGTACTAGATAATGAAAAACATTTGATTTTCAGACTTCATATCCTTCAAAAAATGCATGCTAATGCAAAACATGGTATTCTAACCATGCCATAAGTTTATAAGAATAACAGTTAAAATCTGACACTGATTTTGGGGGCTTTGATCACCCCATTACATTTGACTTTGTCTACATTTCTTGCACTAAGAGGTTGAGAGGTATCTTTGAATGTCATTAAGGCCTCATTTGCCTATAAATCTACATTTGTATAGCATTATGCAGTCATTTGTGTGGATTCTCTGCTGTGTACTTTTTCTCACTGCACATTAAAAAAATATGGGGCAATTAATCATTACAAACCTGCACATCTCCATGTACTACTCAGCTGTGTAGCATAGAACTAGACTTCAATATCTACCCTTCATCTATCTTCCAGTTATTTAACTCTAAATGTATTTAATGAAGACTAACCAAATAAAAAAAATAAAAAATCTTTACAAAACATCAGTAAACAAAGTCCCATTAGTTTTTGGTTACGGTATCCCCTGCAACAAAGCGTGGTGCTTGACACTGTGAAGCATCGTAACATGTACAGTAACATTTTTTCTCATTTAAAGTTTTTAGATATTTCTAACTGACCAGCAATTATAATTTCATAGATTTAGTTGTTCAAGACTCATTATAGCATTTACTTAATAACACAAGATATATTTAAAAATTTAATGTATCATACATAATTTATGTAGCTCTCAAAATATAAACAAAATAATTACTAGAAGAATTAGTCTTACATCATTAGCCAAGGTTAATGCATTGTTAAAAAAACTTTACTTGAAAAAGTTTAACATAAAAGAGTCTAGAAGCAGTTTTTGTAAAATCTGTGTAATATTCTGATAACTTTCAATATAATATTTCACTCCCTGTTGGGGGAACTGAAGCTTAGCTGGAAACTTCATTTGAAATCATATATTTTTATTTCTAAAAACTTTGATGGATTTCCACAAACTTTGCTTTCTTTTCCTTTTTTCTTTTTTAATACATTTATCAGCACTTAAGATATAGGTAAACATATTTACAAAAATGAAAACAAACCATATTAACATATTTGTAGAAGAAAACATTATGCAACACATATATTCTTTTGTATAATTATTATCAATCTAACATTACATAAATTGATCAATTCCTACCTTCCCTTAAACCTCACTCCTCTTCCAAAACATTATTCTGCATGTTTTGTTCCCACAATTTCCATTTTTTCTATGTAGATTCTCTTTTCTAAACATCCCACTTGCAGTTATTTATCTCCTAGTTCTTTATCTCTGATACAGTATTCAGTACTTCAAATGCAGTTGTTTAGACATTCCCCCAGATTTAATAAAATCTGTGCAGGCATAGTGTAGAGCCTACACGGAAGTTACCATGTCCATGTACATGGTTCCCCCTCGGTACCTGCCAGTAGGTACATACTGTAAAGATATGTGTATTGCAATGAATGTGGATGTAGGCCTGTACTGCAATAAGTGACAAATGCAAACTATAGTGCAATAAACAGGGAAGACTAAAGCATTAACCCCAATAATGTACATGAAATAAAGTTACTACTACAATAATTGTGGAATTACAGCTGTATTGCAACACCTGCATTACATCAACTGTTGTGCAATAAAGACTTGAAACTATTCCAGTACCTGCATGAATGTACCCCTAATAAAGCTGTGTTGTGCAATATGTGTATAATTAGGGCTGTTTTGTATTATATCGATTATGACAACTGTTCTGAAATAAAAACAAAAAAGAATACCACTACCTGCCTTAAGGTATAGCTAATAAAGAGTGTTATGTAATAACTGTAGATTCAGAGCTGTATTACAAGAAATGCGTTATGACTCCTGTTCTGCAATAACATCTAAAGCAATAGCATGAACACCCAAGGTATACTGTGTATATCAGGATTGTCTTGTGTTAACCATTGCATTTCAGCTATATGTAGTCATGCTCCAAGATACGGTGCTGCAGGCAAGTATGACAGTGTAACTGTATATGGGTGGGGTAGCCAACTCAATAATCTGATATGGTTTGTAGATTTCACAGATATTTCCACCCACTAACAGTATATTGTGTACACCTGCATTCTATGCAGTATTGTATAGTTTGCCTAGTATCTCTGCCATGCATGAATCTCGTGCATGTTTGTTCAATTGTCATGTCACTGCAGTCTAGTATAAAACTGTAGTACTATTACCAGGTCATATTTTGTTTCCAGGTGAGCTCTAGCAAATATCAGTCAGTCAGTAATCAGTAGTGGCTGAGTAGTTCACTTTGTTAAATGCTCTGACTGAAGTACATTTTGCCACACACAGACCAGGGTTCAAATCCAGTGCCATGTAGTAATAAATATTACTGAATCAGTTATGTATTGATGACAGATGTACTCTCCACAGGGAATAAACATAAATGGGTGAAGCAGCCCTTATTATGAGCACATAATTTGTCTGTTCAGATGTAACAGACTGTTAACAGCATTGACCAGGAATGTGATAAGACTAAATAAAATAAAGGCAAAAAGTGCAATAATAATAAAATAAAATAAATACACTGTGTAATCTTGGTATGGCTGTATGCCTGGAGTGTCTGTGAAAGTCTGCTGAAGTTCTATCCCCATGCCTGCCAAGGAGGGCATGGTAGTTGTTTACTCTCTGTACTGTACACATACATGTCTCTCAAGTGTCACGCTGTCACAGAATGTAATTACTGTTGCAGAATCTCTCTGTCACAGATGTATCATCGACATGATTATGTCAAAAGCACAGTCACACTACATCAGTCCGCAGTACACCTAGGTAGTTATATAGATCCGCCTGACATGTAAGTGTTCTCTGTAGTTGTGTACCTGCAGGTCTTACTGCTTGGCCCATACTGTCCCATGCAGATAGCGTGAGAGGTATGTATGTGCTACAGCAGCCATAGGGCACTGTTAAACATAAAGGAAGGACAGACCTGTAGAGTATATAGCAGTACAGTTGTAACTATATAGCCTATACTGGTATTAATGGACTGTAGTTCTCTCTCTCCCCACCTCTTATTTTCATCTACATTTATTATTGTTATTCATTGGTTATGGTTTACTTTTAACATATGTTGTTCTCTAAACTTTATTTTAGGGCACATGTTTTATTATTGTTATGTATTACAATGGTTGCATATTAACATATCTGGCTGAATTACCTATGTTGTTGGCCTTATGCTGTAACTGTTACTGGCGTGCTGTTAATATACTGACTGTTACGTTATTTATTGTTGTGTTCCATATAAAATGCATTGATATGTTAATGGATTATGTCCAGTGTTATTTATTGTTGTGTTGATATAAAATGCATTGATATGTTAATGGGTTATGTCCAATGTTCTGGCATGCTGTTATAACTAACAAAATGTTTTGTTCTTAACTAACCTATACACATTGCTATACTTCTATCACCCCGGCATGACAGGGTAGGCCAGTTCCTGCTGATCCATCTATCCTACCTCAGCTGGCCATGGCACCGGGTACCAGCCCATTTGGGACCCAAGCCTGTGGTGCCCCCTCTGCTGGGTCTGCACCACACTTGGGTGAAACTGCTTCAGGGGATGGGGACCCCCCAGGAGCAGCGGCAGAGGGGCGGTAGTCACATATGATCTACTACTGGCTATGATGTGTAGGACTGTACACAAGAACTATGAACAATGCCTGTGCCAGATTGAGGGCAGACTCGACAACCTGGTGGGGCCTGGTGGCCTTGGCGCCCAGCCTCCAGCACAGCCACCGATGGGGCAGTGAAGGAGCAGTGTTGACTTCCCATGGGTGGGGAGCCCAGTCACACTGCTGCAGTCTGGGGGCACATGCATCTCTGATTCCACAACACCCTCCCCATCCAAGGTGTTTACCCACCTCATGTCTCACACACCGCCCCTGTCTGCTGTCTTGTCTGTCTGCAAATGCAACCTCTCCTACCCAACTTACCTTCCTACATGTACCTACATCCCTCCCCTAACATTCCACTCCCACCTTATAAAAAAAAATGTGCCCTTGTCCCATGGAAAAAATATTGCCTCATACATAGCTCTCCATTTCACATGTGTCCACTGGACACAACTAATTAGGTCCAATTGGCTTGACAACACATTTATGTTGTCCTCAACTCTCTCTCTGGGGTTTGAGGGTCTAAATTCATGTACAAAGTCTTTAAAAACTGCATAGCTGTTGCTGTACAAGAAATGGAAAGTGATGGTCCTTTCCTACACCCTTCCTGCACATCCCTACCTGCCTTTCAGTATGTTTTTCTCCCTGCTTGCCCCCATTTCGCCACTATAGTATCATCCCTTTTTTCTTTTAATTTTTTAATTTTTAATGGGGTTTACACGGAGCTAAGTGGTGCACCGAGCAAACTCATGCTAACCCGCTTAAATGTGCTTAAAAGTGCCTTAATGATCTTATGTGTTTCTCACAGTGTTAGGCACGAAAAATAATCACCCCTGCCACATCTCAAACCCAGGCCCCTGTCAACTGCAACATAGTGATTAGCCCACTAGGCCACTCAGCTCTGAATTAAAACAAGTGTTTCCAACAAAATATACTGAGTGCCACTGATAGACTGCAAGTACATATAATGGGAAAAATGGGAGTGTTCCTGGGACTGTGATGCAAACACTACACAAGTACACAGCCATATATATATATATATATATATATATATATATATATATATATATATAATAATGGATGTATGTGAGGCCAGAGATAGCAGGCATTCATGTCAACTGTACAGATTGTCACAGAATGTCTTTCCCCCCTATTTTTGGCCCTGTTTTCATAAAATCATATTTTTCTGGCAAAGTAGTGGCAAGTCATTAAAGACTGAGGTTAGAAAATCATGACAGAGACTTGAGTTTCACACTTCATACCCTTCAGAAAACACATGCCAATGCAAAACCTGTTATTCTATCAACATTCTAAGTTTGTAAGAGCAATATTTAAAGATTGTCCCTATTTTTGGCCCTTTGTCACACTTTTATTTATGGCTTTGTCCAGATTTCTTGCTTTAAGTGGTTGAGGGGTGGGATAGCAGGTAACTGTTCCCTTTTATTTATCAGCAGCATGTTTAAACACACCTGCTAAGGCAGCAATGGCAAAGTATATGTGTACATCTGGGATCCTGCTGCACAACTGCCTTTGAAAGCCATGCACATAATGATGGATGCAGATGCGTGTCACAGACTGTATGTTTGCACATCATCCTCATCATTAGCCCCCCCTCCCTTTTCCCATTTTTCTACTTGGGGTCGGGGTATCATGTTAACTGTCACCAACTCTCTTGATTCAGTGTCACACTCCTGCCTTCTTCAACACTCATGCCTGGATGTTGCACATCTTCTTTTATACAATCCATCCACCTCTTTGCTGGATGTCCTCACTTCCTCTTACCTTCTTCCTGTCTGTCCCAAATCTTCCTCAACATATTGTCTTCTGCTTTTCTACACATGTGCCCAAACCACCATAATCTGTTCACTTTGATCTTTTCTGCAATTGGAGCTACTTTGGCTTCTGCTCTTATGTCCTCATTTCTTCATCTGTCCCACAGTGTGCATCCTGCCACCTTTCTGAGGCACTTAATTTCCATTACCTCTAGCTTCCTCAACTGTTCTGCCTTTACTGCCCAGGTTTCTGTACCATACAGTAGTACTGGTTGCACCACTGTCTTGTACACCTTACTTTTCAACTTCTTTGGCATTCTTCTGTCATAGACTACACTTGATACTCTATGCCAGTTGGCTGCAGCCCCTCTGATTCTAGCTTTGACCTCTTCATTCAGACTACCCCTCCCAGATACTTAAGGCTGTTTACATGTTCCACAATCTTCCCTTCTATCTATATTCTATATGTATGCACATATATCTTACAAATACACCTGCTACAGCATCGACTCAGTACCTCAGTCTGTTAAATGCCTTGCATGTAGTATATTTTGCCACCCATATTCCTGGGTTTGAATCCAGTGTGTTGTACATCAATTACATTCTTGTGAACACAGCAAGTAATGACTGAGTCATGCAATTTTAACCCATGCAGGTTGCTGCTGCTGCATTAACTGCCACCCATGTTTGCAAGTCAAAGGCCTGTAAGTAGGGACACACTGCATGTATTTGTATAGCCAAATTATATGCCACCTACTACTCTATGATTGGCACTGTTACATAACAGATATACCTTATGTACATGCCTTGACTGGACTGTAAAGGGTACCCTTACCCTGGCTCTGCTGTGATGGCACAGCTGACACTGCTGCCTCAGTTACATATACAACTTGCTGTCTTCCCAAAGAGTTCACACTCACCCCTATGTGTGCTGCAGCCTGGAACATATGCAGCTGTATGTTAAGCTAGCTGCTACAGACCTACCATACCTCACAACCCCCTAGAACAAAGGATCCAGACAAAACCATACATAAATGGTTGGGGGGGGGCAAAGGTCCAGTGACAGGGACGTTTCACAGTTTGTCCCTACAAAGATTGTGAGCTGATAGCTACTGCATCAGCATGCATATTCTGATGGGAATGACTTCTGACATTCACATGTTTCTCTCTTTTTACTGACCTCAGCCCACAATGTTTACCACTGAACTGCCAGGTAATCACAATGTCATGGGACAGTGACCAAACATATCATGCAAAACTGCAGATATACCTCAAAAATCTCAACAGCGGAAAGTATTTATACCTACCCTCTGTGATGCTGTAGTCTCCACACCTCACTAATGTCCATCTCAAAGACTAAGAATGAGGCCAAGGCCTACATTAAGGTCTTAAATATTGCACTGTTGCCATGTCATTGGCTAATGAAAGTGCAACCCATCTGTTTTGGATGCAATTAGCAAGTCTGAGCCACAGATTGGTCCACAGGCAATTACCTGCTAATGAGCATTATCTGCAGAAGGCAATCAGCTGCCTATGGGGAACAGGTATGTATGTTGCTTTGCTCAGACACACTATGGTTTAGCAAGCTGTTTGCAGAGGATCTGGTCAAAAAGGATTACTTCAGTCTACCACGTATGTAATACATGTGCCCTTATAATGGGATGCAGATGGAAGGATGGAGGTATGGGGAAAAGGGATTACAACAGTAGACCTGTAGTACATCTATGGCATTGACATGCTGGTGATACTCTGCTGTCCAACAGCCTCAGGCAGGCCTCTCAACTGTCCCTGTTTTGAATCAAATCACAGCTCTGCCCCTGTTACTCCCTCCTACAACAGTCAGCTCCTGTAGGAAAGCTAGTGTATTATGAGTTAGACATATTGGCAATTAGTAAAGGTGTACACAGCTGGAATATCACATGATGTACTATAGTTCACATTCTCTCAGTCTGTCAGTCACACAGAAATAGTTCAGACATTGTAAAGGTGTCCCTGACTGTCACTGATGTACTCTGACTAGGTCACTGTTTTGTTGCTTTGCTTCGCTTGAGAGCTATACCTAACATACCTGTTAACCCCTTACATTGCTTGAGAGCTATACCTAACATACCTGTTAACCCCTTACAGTAGGAATTCAGTTCATAGCCATTATTACTGGGGGGAAACAGGCCTAAACTCACCAACAGAGTGTACATATTGGTCATACAAAGTAAGACTATGAATAGACTAAGGGAGATTATTGTAGCATAAGTGTTTTCTGAGGGGTCTGGCATGTGACAGCCAGATTCTCTATATTCTGACAACAACCATCAATGATTGGCCAACCATTTGTCAGATAACCACATGTTTGTGCCAAAAGGACCACATCTATGAGGCACCCCTTCACATTCTGCAAACGTCTGTGTAGTGGAGAGGTATGATGCCTACAGGGATGATATACTACAGCAGGTTTGCATTGCTGTCTGTCACTGTGGCACACTGGTGTTGCTGGACTGTCCCCATATAGTTGTAATAGCACACAGCTATTTGTCTGACAATGGCTGTATGACATAGTAGTGAAACTTTGCCCATAGGGGACACACCACAGTAGACTGCAGTGATGGGTGTAGAGACATACAGCAGACTCTGTCATGGCACACAGGGACATAACCATTATTGCTACTATCTTGGTGTTAGCCACACATGTATTGTGTTAATAGACTTCGAGTTATGATGTGTGAGGGAGCAGTGGATAGTGTAGCCCATTTTGGTTGTGCAGGGTCTGTACATAGTGGATGTCCATGTATCTGGTCCTGTGATGTGTTCCCCTCTTGTTGTCTTTCAGGAATGATGTATCACAGAAGGCCCCCAGTATTTACAGCCACAGAAAAAAATGTTATCCTGGATAGCTTCAGACTGCGTCACTGCATTCTGCTGTCCAGGAATCACCAAAATCATTACCAATATGCAGCACTGTGGGCAGTCCTCATCATGGGAGTGACCCAAATCACCTAACAAGACAGGACCTACGAGCAGGTCTGACACCGGGTCACAGATATGGTCAATGCTGCATGGCAAAGGGCAGCTGCTGTGACCAGGGACTGTGCTGCCACCGGTGGAGGGCCTGCAACAGTACAACCACTCTCAGCCACAGAGGAATTCCTGGTAAACCTGGGATTAGCCACTATTTCCCAGCCATCCATCACCCCATACATCCTGGAAGTGGGTGCCACAGTGCCCACATCAGAGGAGCGTCCAGGTAAGCTTACTGTGTTCATCAGTGTAATACTGTATCAGTCAATGTGGCAGGCTCTGCATAGCAGTACATGGGTGTCAGGTCTATCTGCATTGGGGGATTGGTTTTAACACACAGTTGTGCACACATACTCAGAATGTCAGCAATGTAGGCAGTAACACATTAACTACTGTACATGTGGATATCTACACATATTACTTTGTAACAATGCAACATTTGGCATTGCTGAAAATACCTCTCCCTCACATTTTCATAGGTACATCAGGTGTGGCCAGAGTCCGAGGTCCTGTACCTGGTAAGTGTGATACTGTTGTTTGACAGATTGTATATACCATATGAATGTTAAGGGCTGCCATGTTGCCCTAGGCACAACTGTTATGCTTAGCCAGAGTAGAATAGTTGTATGTTCCATTTTGGAGCAGTTAACTGAAGTGCATAGAATGGGTAATTACAACTGTTTATGTGCAGGAACATTAACACATTTGCACTTATTGTTAAGAAGAACTATGTTGCCTGCTATACAGGAGGCAATCACTCCAAAATTCCTGTTCAAACACAGTAGGGGAATGGTACATACCTGAGGCACAGATACTACAACTGGCATATTATGCTCAACAAAGGAGCAATGGGTTTTAGGTGTAGGTCTATCAGATACACTGTCATATTGCTTATCTCTCAGGTGTATTGTACTGGCAATGTTAACTGGATGTAGCTGCAGTGTATGTTTTAAAGGGCCTGTCTTATCTTTGTATGTTGTGCGTTTGTGTGTTGTACATGGGATCAGAAATAAGATGTGGGATGTGTAATGCAGTTGTGGCTCCTCATCTGTATGTGTCTATGTGGATTACCATACATGACAGTGCAGGTAGTAATGCATTGATTTGGTCTTTCTTCTCAGAGGTGAACATGGGGCTTGGCATCTGACTTCCTCACAACCAGATGTCAGTGTCTCATCGGACTCTGATGATGACAGTGGCCATAGTGAGGCACAGGTGAGGTTGGGGGCTGAATCTATCCCAGGGGTTAACATCCCACTTCCTCCCCCATTGTCCCCACACAAAGTCAGTATGCCCACACATACCCAGTCCCCTGAGGTCACAGATATTGGACAGTCAGAGGGTAGCAACATTGAACAGGACAGTGTGGCAACTATGGCATCAGTGAGTGTAGACACTGACCATAGCTAGACAGCTGTTGAGGTCCCACACAGGCAGATTAACAGGAGTGCTCAAAGGGGACTGCTGCCCATCCACCACCTGTCACAGGTGTCACATCATGAGTCATTCACCGCATGTTTCGGTCAGTCATGGAGGCACATACATGTTCTGAATGCAACACTAGATGGATGCTCAGGATTATGGATGCAACACACTCTGACATCCATGACTGCATCCACCACATTGGTGATGCCATGGATCATTTCACTGATGTAGTGGACAGATGGTGGGCTGAGACAGTGTCAGTCTTTAACCGGACATTGTCTGTGATGGAACATATGGTTGGAGTAGGGCATCAGACACATGGATGTAGGTCAGCAACAACATCTGCTGAGACTGCACATGGCTGTGAACACTCATGTTCCTGTAGTAGCAGTACATCCAACACTACAGAAGGAAGTGTGCTGTCCACACCACAATGTGGCAGGCCATGGTTATGTGGTCCTGGGTGGTCCCATGGAAGACACAGTCCCAGCAGACAGTAGTCACCATCAGCTACTAGCACCACATCTGACCCTGGGCATGGTGCTGCCAGTGCCACTCCTGGCAGAGCCAGTTCCCATGTTCATGGCCAGAGATGGTGAACTGTCCACTCTGTCATGTATGGCGCACAGCTAGCCAACATACACACATGTAGGGCTAGCACTGGGCTTGACTGTGTACATGCACACCCTCAAATATCACTGTCACATGCAGGTCACCAACAGGCACACATGGCACCTCTTCATGGCCCATATAACCCTTCCTGACTCACACACATGCTGTCAACTGTTTGGCACAGCTTAGGCCACTGGTACCCCCACACCACACCCTGTGAATGTGATGATACCTATGCCACATCCCTACCATTCATGCCATCAGTGCAGGGACATACAAATATGTGTCTGATGCACAGGGTGAATATATTACTTTACATGTAGTTGTGCAGTGCAGTATTGTTATGCTATGGCAGGTGCTGTGGGCCATGACATGTGCTGTATGCTGGCATGTGTCATTACTATGTATCAGACTTTCTGTATCTTTGTTGCATGATGTTAGACTAGTGGTAGTGTTCCAGAATGACAGGTGTCTCACAGATCTCTGTATGTTTCTGTTCCAGGGGTCTTAGTGGCTAAGCTATGGATAATTGGCAGCAATACAGCAGCACAGCAGAAATATGACATCTGCAAGGTATGGCTGTATACATGCGGGGTTACCTAGGTGCGTATATGTCAGTGTGTTGAGGACAGTAGTGGCTGTCAGTGTAATCATGCATGCATACCCTGTGATAAGGTCTGCTACCTTTGATAAGTGTCACCTGGGTGTTCCATACATACAAATATAGGTAGTGGCAGATAGCAGTTATGCCTAGGTAGATGTGGGCTATTTATGCACAGTCATATTTCCACATAGCAGTTCTTTGGGCAGATGAGGCATCAGACATGGGATCAAGTTAGCTAAGTGTAGGAGCATGCCTAGTATGACTGTCAGTACTTACATGGTGACTCCAGGCCAGACCTACCTGTACTCCAGTCCAGGATTTTCTGTGCTGCAGCCAGTTGGTTGCTGCACCTGATTCAACAGTTCAGTACCTCCCTGATACTTTGTCCACAGCATTCCCCAGCTGTTTGCTGAATGTAATATATGACACATACCTAGCAACTGTACTGATTGCAATAGATTGTACAGAGTTTTGCATCATATTTTTGGTACGTTTTGCATAGTATTGTGATTTTCTGGTACATTAGTGGCAAATCATTATAGACTGAACATTAGGAAATAATGTCAGACATTTGAGTTACTGACTTCATAAACATCAGGGCGTTCATGCTAACGCATGACCTGTCATTCTCTGGACATTCCACATTTGTCTGGCCAATAGTTAATCCTTCTTATATTTGGTTCTTTGTCCCACAATTGTTCATGGCTTTGTCCAGATGTCCTGCTCCAAGTGGTTGAGAGGTATGATGTGACTGGGGTACATGATGTAACACCACAGAGAGGGTGACAGTCTTCACACCTCTCACCATACATGTTTTTGCAGAATGTCCAGCATTTCACCCCATATGTCTGCTTTGTTCCTCATACAGTTGTGTTTATCCGGTAATATACTACTAAATGCAGTCCACTGAATTGTTATAAGTACTGACACAGTTAAGTGATGGCCTTTACATCCTGCTGCAAATCTGATCTGTTGCAACCTGCTGTTATACTAGCCACCATCTATGTTATTCAGAGCATGCATAATGTCTGTAGGTTTGGCCTTCTGTCCCCCCATTTTCTCTGGCTTTGTCCAGCTTTCTTGCAGTAACAGATTATGGTGTTTTGACAGTCTGTGGGACTTCTACCATATGAGTAACTCACATGTAAAAGTTGTAGGTGCTGCCACTTTCGAATGATCAACACCATCAACCATGCTAATGTCCTTAGCCCAGTGATCCACACCAGCCACCAGAAAGTGAGGTTTAATTCCACACACTGTCAACAGCATACAGACATACACTGTGACCAGGTTCTTTGTGACAGCCCTGGAATTGTGTGGTCTGCTGCTATATCCTTGCAAACATAATGTTACTTCAGTTGTATGGGAACACTGATGTGTTGGTGGTAGGTGACTCTGGCATTGGCAGTCATGCGTCTGTCCTATGACCTCACTGTTTGGCATTTCCCTTGCATAATGCAGTGGGGTTTCCACCCATGTGGCCTAATGCATATTATGAGATATTCAGTATTGGACAGAGTACCTCTTGTCCCAAGTAGCTCTTACTTCCCTGCAAGTAGCCCATTATGTTCCCTTGAATACATGCAGCAGGTCCATACATATGCTAACATAGTGTAGTACCCTGTAAATTTGTTGTATAGGAGAGTGACTTACTTTGTAAACACAGAAGTTGAGAGACCTGTGTTTCAGGGCTGACCCTGTCTAATGCACACAGAACACAGCCAATACATGGTTAGGTACAGATTATGTGGTCTGGCTGGCATCCTTTTTATTATGTATGTGAGTCGGATTAAGGTGTCAATCCCTAGGACCACAGGCTGTCAGTGCATGTGCTATACATTGTCTCTTTGTCAAGGCCAGGGCATACTGGGCATGCCTACATCTGCTTACAAGGACAGCCTCAGGGGATTCCTCCTCCGTGTCCCCTGTGGGTGTGGCTGTGGGGACCTAGGCACTGGTGGGTGGGCTGTGTATCCCTTCCCTCTGATCATGCCACAGCTGTTTCCACAGGATCATATTGTGTAGCATGGCACATACTGTGAACATCTGTGCACATGTGGCTGGAGTACTGCAGGGATCCAGCAGATATATCTAGGCACTGGAACCGTGACTTGATCAGCCCAAACACATGTTCTATTATGTTCCTAGTTTGTGCGTGTGCCTCATTATGGCATTCTTTTGTGGATGTATGTGCATTTCTGATAGGTGTCATCATCCATGGTTCTAGTGCATAGCCAGCATCCACCAGTAGATGGCCATATGAGATGTCCCCCCAGCAAACATCTGGTACAGCTGTGAGGTGAGCCAGATATGGGAGTTGTGATAACTGCCAGGGCTGCCAGCACACATATTCATGATAATGCCCTGGGAATTGCTCATGACCTGGCAGTTGATTGAGTGGTATCCCTTGTAGTTGATGTAGACTCTACCCTCCTCACCGGGTGGTGCTTTGATGTGTACATAAGTGCAGTCTATGGCAACCAGTATCTCAGGGTAGCTTGCTACATGGTAGAAGAGTCACATACTGCTAGCCCTCTCCTCAGGGGTGAGAGGTAAATAAATCTGCTCACTCTCATGTGTTGCATGGCATCCAGGAACTGGTGGAGTACTCTAGATGCTGTTGCCTGTGCCTTTTTTAACAGCATTCCCTTCTAAACAATACTCAGCACTCAATGGACACACCCCCATAGACAGGCATGCTCAGCACAGTGGCACGCCATGCATATGTGCTCAAACTAGCTAAAACATGTGCCCTGAAGGTAAACAAAGCTTAGCAGTCACTGGACACACCTCCCTGCTCAGCTCAGCGTCACTGCACGCAAACTAGCACTGCTCAGTTCCAATGTGCTAAAAGAAATACAGACACACCCACTTTTGATGTCAGCCACCTCTTCTGTAGACACCAACATGGTTCTGGGGCTACACGGATGTGATCTGTGGGCATGGATACCCATTTTTCCTATTCAGTAACCCTGGCTTATTTGCATACAAATCTGTTTACACATGCAGGAAACCACACTATTCTAGACTGTGTCTCCTTAGCAACCACAGATATCTACCATTGTACACACTCCATGCAAGGCCCTATAATGCATTATTCTCACATATTTTATTTTTCTCATTTTTACACTTTAAAATATTTTCTTTTTGCATAACACCATGTTTGCTCACTGCTGCTTGCCGCACATAAATAATATGAGCATTAAAAACAAATTATTTTACATTACATTTACAGTGAACACACAGGGCATAATTTTCCACATATCTGTGTCTGCTATTCTATTTCTGTCCTTTTCCCCAGGCTTTTACAGCCCCTGTTCACTTTTTTATCTCATGTACACAGACCTTTTCTGTGTACACTTCAGACACCAACACAGGGTCTGCACTAATGCTTATCTGCTTGCTGGATTGCTCCAACACCCTCAATTGCATGCAATTCACCTGCTTATGAGGTGATTTGCATACCACAGACACTTCCATGTTTGCACACTCATGCATGCCCCTCAGCTCTGTTTACTGGCTGCTTACAATCGTGTAAGCTCCATGCCATTATGCCTACATGGAAAAAACATCTGTTTAGGCTTTATTGAATTCCCCCCATTGATTTCTATTTTCTAGTAATTGCTTTTTTGGCAGCAACCAGACTTAAACTTAACAAGGCTTTACTAAGTCTATGTAATTCAGATACTGTACCCCATTGAAAAAAAAAGTAATTTCCTTAGTTACACAGATTTGCTCACCTGATATTTCTGAAAGAGTACTCTGTAGGGAATTTTTAAAGTTTGTCAACTCATTACACTCCCAAAACAATTATTTGGAGTCTGCTTGGGGCATAAAAATATCTATGTAAACACTTCCAATCATAATCCTATATCTTCTAAACTTTGTTGCATATTTGGGAGCCATACATACATTATGTCCGTGCATTGTTTCCTTGTGAATTGCTTATTCAATCTCTCTTCCCAATCTTTTCTAACCTCCTCTGATTGGTTCCTAAAGTTATCATGCAATATTTTATATTCCCTACTAATTATCCCTTTTTAACAGCAGCTTATGTTTTAGATTCAACTAAAACCTATACATCATGTCTTTTTTGTTACCCTGTATTCTAACTTTTCAACTTTTTTTCTAGGTTAATAGTGCACACTGACAGGTTAACTGCCTTGCCTACCCATTGCTTGGTTGGAACCTTCCTGGAATACAATCCTACTTGCAGCACCTGTACCCTTGTGTAAAGTATGTCCTGCTACCTTAAACATAATACTGCTTAACCCAGCCTGTTATTGCTACCATAGCTTGTATTCCAGCTGCACATCACCATACCACTTTTTTACTTTTACCTATCTCTGTCACCCCCACCCTGCATTTTCTTGCTCACTACCCTCATGTACCACCAATAGCTTCCTGCCTGCTGTTGCCTCCTTTTCCATCTCTGCACTCTTCTTTCAGCCAAACCCACTTTCCTCCTTACCTTTTCTCCCCTGAGCTAGCTAAACTTGTTCTTCTTTTACTCTCATACCTTTCCCTACTGTCTCTCACCTGCTTGTTAGATTGTTTCTGTGGTGTTCACCATTTTCCCAGTGTAGCCTACTCCATTCACCCTCGCTACACTCAGGCTCACTTCACTCCCCTACCCTACCCCCATTCCCACCCGGATCTATATTAGAAGACCGAATGTTTAGGTGATCGAACATCGTTCTTCTAATAACGAAAGCAAAAAAATGGTGAACGCCCGATTTAACACAGGGAAAGATTTCCTTTGGCCGTTCGCTGGAGTTTGCTATTTCCCTACTGTTGAGCAATCTCAAAGTTGGTTTATTTAGTTAGGGGGTGTGGGGAACACAGCCTCCCACTTAATTTAGATGTACAATAGTATTTTTTTGTGTTGTGGCAGAGGGATGTGTTTCCCTGGGACGTTCAACATTGTGCGGTTCGATATTAGAAGATCAATGTTTAGGTGTTCAATCACCTAAACATTCGGTCTTCTAATATAGACCCTTCCCACCCACCCTCATTCCCCTTTAATTTATAACTCATAGAAATTCCTCTTTCCCAACTGCAAACCAATCATACTCCACTTCCTCTCCACAGCCACTCCCACAGACATAGAACCACTCCCTTCCTGCAAACCCTAAAACTATTTCACCTCCTCCTTTCTTGCACTTCCACAAACACATACTTACTCTACATATACTTAACTCTACTCCACAACTTTCCCCTACGACCCCTTCCTAACTCCTGACCCTCAAATGCCACACAATGCACCATATCTACATAACTATTCCACTTCTAACCCTTATCACTTTCTCAACTTCATACCACACTAACCTCTCTCACTCACTCATTCACCCTACTATCACTAGCACCTATAACCCAATTCCTATATACCATTCATTTATAGCTTCCCCATCTCTGTACAATGTCTCCTACCTCTGCTTCCATAAACATATTATTCATCAGTACGCCTCTCTCACCAACAAACACAAACTAAAGCTCTACACTATCTATTCCCTGCAAACTTCTCACAACACATCCAGTATTACCCTGCTGCTATCAGGAGACATTCACCCCAACCCCAGCCCACTTACCACTTGCCCCAACACCACTCTCACAAACTCTTCCCCCAATTCCCACCCTGTCAGCCACCGCACCTCCACCCTACTAGCTCTGCCAACTCTCATCCCAAACACCTAACTATCTACTCCCTAAATAGTCAAAGCCTTATTTACAAGACCACTGATCTTCACACCTGAATTGCCAATACCTCCCCAACATCTTAACCCTATCAGAGACCTGGCTAAAACCCCATATCACTAACAATGAAATACTACCACCTGGTTATAATTTCTACCATAATGACAGACTCCCAAAGAAAGGCAGCAGCGTTGCCATTCTCTACTCTAACAATCTTAACCTCTCACCTATAACCATCCCTGTTTCCATTTTCCACCCAGCTGAACTACTTATTCTTAATTGCCACTTGAATTCCCATAAAAAATTCACAATTGCCTTCATATATATTCCTCCAGGGAATAATATACTCATCCTCGAGTCTATTCTGTCCTGGCTGTCCCAAAACATACTCTATGAAACAGTCATCCTCGGGGATGTCAATACTGACTGGTCAAAACTGTCATCAGACTCCCCACAACTCTGCATTAATTTGCATGGGTTCATCCAACTTATTACATCCCCCACATGCATGCACAAAACCTCATCTACTAATCCTATACTAGATTGGATCCTTACAAGCACCCCACATCTCTACCATAACCCCTGCACCCTACCTGACAGCCTAAGTGATCATCTTCTCACCTATATCCAAAGATACTCTCCCCAATCACCCATATCACTCCTATCGAGAATGTCATAAACTCACTAACTTTAATGCCAACTCATTTAACTCCACTCTGGCTAGCATTAACTGGTCCTTCCTCCTGCAACTCACCCTCAATGATGCTGTTCTTACATTTAATAAAATTTTCCTAGATATTCTTAACTCCGTAGCCCAGGAAAATCAGAACTACAGCCAATTATGCCCCCTGGCTCTCCAAAGAAACCCAAGCTCTTATGCACAAAAGAGAGTGCTTGGAAAGTCTGGTCTAAAACCAAACTCCTGCCCTCCTCCAAAACTATAAAGAGCTATGTAACCTCACCAAAAAACTAGTCAATGAGGATAAAAAATCCTTCTACAACTCACCCCACATTGACTGAATATCTAACCCACAAAAATTCTGGGGCACACTAAACAAGACCCTCCATCCCAGCAACCCATCCACTCCCTCCCTGTTCCCTAACAATACCCCACTCGAAACTGCTACCCTCCTCAACAATTACTTCATTGATACCATCCAAAAACTAACACATACAAATCATAAAATGAATCACATTTTCAACAGTTTCACAACAGCGATAATGAAGGGCTACAAGGCACTATTTTAGAAAAAATAAATGTGTCATTATATGATATAAGCAATCTCAAAAAACTGCTTCTGTTTAAGGAAGCAGTATATATTCTTAAGTTTGATACTTTATATCCACATGGGTTGAATGAAGAGTTAAATTGAAGATTGTTGATTTAATTGTTTGTTTTATTGTCATGTTTTTTAGTATTTAGGCAAGTTTTTTTATGATGCTTCTTTACTCCTTGAAGGCTTTTTCAGCTGAGACGTCAGAGAGAGATATATTTTTGCATTGAGCAATAAATCTACTGTGGAATCTGTGGCTGGTCATATTTTATTCATTTGTTCTGGTTTGTGGTAAAACATACAAATCATAACTCTAACCCTTCTCCAACCACCCCTTCTCCAACAAGCAACACCCTCTTCTCCCCAAGATCCATCTCCACAGCTTTTATTAAATCTCTCCCCTGCTAAAACTTAAACCTTGTTCTGCCTCTGCAGATCACCTACTACCTGTCTTTCTCAAACTTGCTGCAGAATGGATTTACTAATGATGTGTTACTTGTCACTACGGATGTGACGTCACTTTTTCCATGTATTCCTAATGATACAGGGGTATACTTTGTTAGACATTTTTTGACAGAAAATAGTACATATAACATGAATAAGGTTCATCTCATTTGCTCCCTTTTAGAGATTATATTGGAACATAACTTGTTCATGTTTGAAGGCTCCTTTTATTTACAACGAATGGGTGTAGCTATGGGCACGGTTTGTGCCCATAGCTACACCAACATGGTTATGACCCAGTGGGAGTCTGATTTTGTTTTTAATGAAAATAATATTTTTTCTAGGTTCATTCACTATTATGGTCATTTTGTGGACGATGTGTTTTTTTTGTTTGGGAGAATGATTATTCTTCCTTATGTGAGTTTGTTGAATATCTTAATAGCAGCACCAGCTTTTTGAAATTTACATTTAGCTCATCTAATGAGAAGATTTCCTTTTTGGATGTACAAATTATTATAGCCCCTGATGGCACTGAGACACAGATTTATACTAAATCTTGTAAGACCAACAACATTTTACATGCCAAGAGTATGCATCCGAAATCTGTAAAGAGGAATGTGGTTAAAGGGCAATTTTATAGATCTGCCCAGCTGCATACAAAGGATAATTATATGTATGAATCTTTTGAAGAAATTTCAAATAATTTTAAAGAAAAAGGCTATCCACAGGATGCTATATCTGAGGCACAAGATGAGGTTGTCTCATTTAGGGACACTCGATCAAAACCCTACCTGAATTCAGAAGTGGACCCTGTCAACAATAAGACTGGGAACGTGTTATGTAAGGCAAGAATGTGCCTCACCTTCTCCAATGATTCTTCTGCTATATGCAATATTATTAAAAAACACTGGAAAATAATACGATCAGATGCTAAATGTAAGGAGACATTGGGTGAAGTGCCACAATTTACCTTTAAAAATCAGAAATGTCTAAAGAGACTGCTCTGTTATAAATACAACAGAGTTGTTAATAACGGGAATGAACATTTAGGGAATGCTATTTCAGGGACCTTTCCTTGTCGTAAATGTACCATGCGTTGTTCTTATGTAAGTAATGATGATATGTATGTCCACTCTGTGACTGGACATGTCTATGAGATTAAGGCATATGCTGACTGTAATATAATGAATGTTGTGTATTTAGCTTCCTGTGAGCTCTGCAGAAAGTTTTATGTGGGCAAGACTAATAGGTGTTTGAGAGATCGGATACGTGAACGTCTTTACAGTATCCGGAGAAATGATAGTAAAAATTCCATTGCAAAACATGTTACCCAGATGGGAAATAATCATTATTTTAAATTTTCAGTATTAGAGATTTGTCAGCCTAATGTTAGAGGAGGCAACATAATAACTAGGACTGAATGTCAAGAGGTGAAATGGATGTTACTTTGACAAGCTACAGAGACTAAGGGGTTAAATGAGTTCATTCCCCTTAAACCTATTTTAAAGTCACGTGATCTGCAGCACTAATTGCCTGCATTATTTAAATTGTAACTGCTATTACTGTGTAGATCTGAAGAAGTGCACTGTTATGCACGAAAGCGCTAATCTTTTATTTTATTTTATGCATTGAATCAGTGCGTTTTATTGGATTTATTAAATTTTCTTGCACTACTGCAGTTTGCTTTACTTTGATACAAAATATTTAATTCTTCCCTAAACATTTCCATTTGTATCTTTTCTTGATTTCCATATTTGTCTGCTTTATACAGACGTTCATAGAATTTCTAAAATATTTTCAATACGTCTACAGGATCTCTTGTTACCCTCCTTGTTATAGGCTCCTTAAGCTTGGTGACAGCACTTTCTACTTTCTGTTGCCTTTGTTATTGTGCTAAAAGTTTTTGTGCTCTACTGTTATTATCAAAAACAGTTGCTTAACAGCAATCTTTCTAAACTCGTGCATATTATCAAGGTAATCCCTTATTTTCTTCTTAGAATTCTGCAGTTGAGTATCTTCTTGTTCTGTGGAATTCCCCCTATTCAGTAATACTTTAACATTTGTCAGTCCCTGTAAATAATTCTTGTTACTGCTTAACCATAGCTCCCTTTCTTTTCTTTCCACCCTATTTTTAAACTCCACCTTAATTTTATCCCACTCTCTAGCTATATTTTCAGAAGAAATTTCTAACTTATAGGTTCATAGGTTCATAGGTAGGTACTAAGCTATCAGCCCAAGGGCCTAAGTAAACCTAGCCAACAGTGTTCCCTGGCTTACACTACCCAAGAAAGTTAATTTCCTGTGGCCCTGTCGAGCAGAGCCATAGAAGTGATCCCCGGGGTGTATTTCCTATTTCCCATCCACTCATCAAGATTTTTCTTAAAGAGTGCTAATGAGGAACTTTGCTTGACATAGATGGGTAGCTTGTTCCAGAGTATAGGAAGTCTCTGGGACAGGAATCTATTCCTCCAGCATGTCCTGTTTATTGTGGTGACAAGGTTTAGGTCCCTAGAGTGTGTAGCTCAGAGGGATTATGATTTCTTATGGTGTTGCATGTCCAACAGCTCTGGGTTTAACATAGCCTTATATGTTAGGCAGAGATTTCCTCGGAGTAGGCGATATGCAACAGAGTAAAGCTGGAGTTTTTTCAGATGGTCAGTGTAGGGCATCTGTTTGAGGCCAGTAATCCTCTTTGTGAGGTACTTCTGTGGCCTTTCCAGCTGCTGCAGATGTCTTCTAAGGTACATCCAAAAGGGGTGTTGTATTCTATAATGGGTCTAATGAGTGCCGAGTAGAGGGGAACAATGACCTCTTTTTTCCTGGATAAGAACCTTTTTGTGATGAGGTGTGCACATAGAAGGATTTCCTGACTACTGTGGCAATGTGGTTATCAAAGGACAGACTACTGTCCACTTGAGTCCCAAGGTCTCTTATCACACATTCAGCATTAAGTAGACTGCCGTTTATGTGGTAGTTCATGGGTACAGAGTTTTTGCCAAAGGGGATGACAATGCACTTTTTGGTATCGAGCTTGAAGCCATGCCTCTGACACCAGGCATCTGTCTCAGACGGGCCCTTCTCTAGGATGTCCACATCATTTGGGGACTCAACTTTGGCTCCTAGTTTGCAGTCGTCTGCGAACTTCATTAGCCAGAGGCCTTCTGTGTTAGCCTGTACTTCAGAGAAGTAGATACCAAACAGGAGAGGTCCCAGGACTGAACCCTGTGGTACTTCACTTGTAACTGGTTTGAAGTCAGATTTGGAGTATGCAACTTTTACAGTTTGGGTTCTGTCAGTGAGCCATTTGGCAACCCATCTTGTGATGTAGGGATTTATACCTAGTTTAGTGAGTTTAGCTATAATTCCAGAATGGGAGATGGTGTCGAAAGCCTTGGCGAGGTCAAGATAGGCTGTGTGAACCACCTTACCCTCGTCTACAGCTTTGGTGACTGCCTCAAAGAAGTCAATCAGGTTCAGAAGGTATGATCTGCCTTTCACAAACCCGAACTGGGTGGAGTTCAGAGTTTGGAGGTTACCAATTATGAGTTCCATAATGATACGTTCCATGGCCTTGCAGACCAGGCTCATCAGGCTAATAGGGTGATAGTTCCCAAGATCAGTGGTGGCTCCCCCTTTGTGGAGTGGGATAACTGTTGCTGTGTGCCATTCAGTGGGCACAAAGCCTCACATGAGACTATGATTGAACATGGTGCTTAGGTGGGGAGCCAGTTCGTTCTGAAGTTCATGTAAAATGCAGCCTGGGATGTTGTCCAGTCCCATGGATGCTGTGTTTTTGGTTTTAGAGAATGCAGCTTTTACCTGCATAGATGTGATTATAGGGACTCTGCATTCTTCCTGTATAGATATGGGCCCTTTAGGTGGTGAGAGGGGGGTAAAGTTAGCACTGAACATATCTGCCAGGATGTTAACAATATCAGTTGGTTCTGTAATTTTCATGCCATTGTGCTGTAACTCAGAGCAAATCTGGGTGTTGCCACTGAAATTCTTGACATAGCTATAGAATGCCTTGTGGTTGTCCTTAGAATCAGTGGCAATTTTGTTTTCGTAGTTAGCTTTGGAGGATCTTATAAGAGATCTCAGCTTCTTACTGAGGCTGACCAGGCAGCTCCTCCACTCATGGGATTTTACTCTCTTTTGCAACAGTTTCTTCCTTCTGTTGCATACTTTGTTTATGGCAGGGGACCACCAGATTGGCTTCCTTTTTTTGGAGGATAGCATCTCAGTTCTATTTGGGATAGCACAATCCATGCACTCGTGTAAGTGCTTATAGAGTGCATTTGTGTAGGATTCAGCAGTCGTAACTGTATTGTCCATCTGCATGGGTGTCATGAAGTTTGCCACTTCTGTCTTAAGAAGCATGAAGTTGGCTTTGGAGACATTTTTTTACTGTGGTTTCCTTAATGGTGGGTGGGGGTGGGATGCGGATATCTAGGGTGATTAGCTTATGGTCAGATCTGACCAACGAGGAGTTGATTTCAGGTGTGGAACACCGGTCACTCATGTTGGTAATGACTAGGTCTAGGATATTGTTGCCTCTGGTGGGGGTGTGGATAAGTTGATCCAGGGCATTGGAATTTATGAATTCCAGAAAGCGTTGAGTGAAGGAGTTGGTACACGAGTAGTTTTCCCAGTTAATAGTGGGGTAGTTGAAATCGCCCATTATTGGGGTGCTTGGTTGAACTCTAATATTTTTCAGTATATCAAGAAAAGAAGAGTGGGACTCCTGGGGCATGGTAGGGGGTCTGTAGCAAGCTACAATTTGGATTGCAGTTTTGCCCAGAGTTAGTTGCACTTGGATAACCTTGGATGCATTATGCTGCGCACCTAGCCTGGAGGTGTGGATATCCTTAATGAATATGGGCACACCTCCGCCTTTGGTATTCTGGTCCAGGTTAGATGGCCGAAAAGTGTGGTATGAGTTATAGCCTGGTAATGCAGGGGTGGTCTCTAGAGCCTTGAACCAGGTCTCAGTCACTGCACAGATATCAATGTTCTCCATTTTAAGGAGTGCCTCGAGACTGCATTTTGAGATTTAGACTTCTAGCATTGAGTAGCATTACCCTCAGTTTTTGCTTGCCTGTTCCTTTTACCATGGTGAATTTGTCATTTGAACCTTGCTTAAAAAAGGCACTATAGTGGGGCAAGAGCCTTAGCCAGTATCCGGAATCCCAGGGGTGACAGGTGCAGGCCATCTCTGGCAAAGCATCATGGTCTGTCGACCATGTCATCCCAGGCAGACAGATACTAGATCCCCTTAGAATGACAACAGAAGGTTAGACAATTGCTGAAGTCAATCATTTTGTCCTTGCACTGCAGTATCATTCTAGGCAATGGCAGGATGTTACTCAGGGCTAGGGTCATACCTGCCTGGGCTACAAGATGAGAGAGCTCTTCCATGTCTCTTTTCATGTAGTCCAGGGAGGTACATCTCAGGTCATTCACAACAACATGGACAATGACAGGCTCATATTTGTACTTGTTGTGAAGTGACCTGAGTGCGTGGGTTATGGGGCGGATCCTGGCACCTGACAGGCAGCTGACAGTAACCTTCTCCTTGTTTAGCCTGGTGAGTGGGACATCAGCATGCCTGATTATAGAGTCCCCTATGATTAGTGTGTTGGGTACATTGGTTTGCCTTATGGGCTGTGGTTTATTGGCACACTGAGTCTGTAGGCTGTGTGTCATTTGGGTTGTGTTGGGGGGTGGTGGTTGCTTGCGTTTCTGCTTTGGAGGTCTCTGTTGTTTGAGCAGATTATTATTGAGAGCCTCTGCAAATGTTTTTGTGTTTCTATGTGTGGATTTTGGTGGTGTAGGTTTAGTGGGACTATGTGATGAGTGTGGTGTGGTGCAAGTATTTACCTTCTCCTCTTGACTGTCAAGTTCAGTTTTGGTTGGAGAGAGCTTTACCTCCAGTTTGGCTAGATAAGTGCATCTCTCACAGGTTGTGGTGTTGGGTGGTGGTATCCTGAATAATCTCCACTACCAATTCCTTAAATTCCTCTCTTTTCAACAGATAGGTGGGAAAGTGCCACTGTCTCATTTTTATTTCATTACCCTGTGATTTTACTTTTATTATTTATTATTGGCGCATGATCTGAAATAGTTATTGGATATATATTAAGACCTTCAATTAAACGCACATGTTCCTTTAAAATGTAAATCCTGTCTAGCCTAGCCCAGTTTTTATATCTTAAGGAATAATATGTGAATTCATTCCAAACTTCTATTACTGAATTTACATCTTGCATGTCAAATATATTCATAAATTTCTTCAAAAATCTATCTTCCTTTGTTATACTTTCCTTTCCAGGCCCCCGGACACAGCTTCATTGTTGCAAATCACATTCCAGTTCCCACATATAAGTAATATTTCTTGCTGAAAACTGATTATAGCAGTTTTAAGTGGAATATGAAAACATGCCAATGTAATCCTCCTCCTTTGCCAGTAGCCCTTAGCACTACAAATCTGCAAGTATTATCTTTTTATCCTTTTCTATCATTACTGGAGCTCCTCTTGCAATCAATATAAGTACTCCTCTTTTCACTTGTCTCAGGTATTCAACTGAATAACCAACCTGAAAACCTTTCTTTATCAAATTCATATGTTCAGGTCTTTCTAAGTGTCTCCTGTAATATAACTATTTGCATTCTACATTTTTAATATAGTTCACTACTCTTTCTTTTTTGCATTTATCTGCGAGATCGTTGACATTTAAAGACATTACATAAATCATCATTGCATTATAAAGTTATTATTCCCACCTTTTATGTATAACACCTTTTTTGTTAATTGTCTAGTTCCAGCTTTTGTGTTATATGCATAAATTATTTGACAGGCTGAACTTTTATACAGTTGTTTCTTGTCATATCCATTTGAGCCTATGTCACATGTTACAAAACCTTTTGTGTTATTGAAAACCATCAAATAAGAAAAACAAACACACCCGAATACCCCCTAAAATCTATTAATACTAACATATAAAACTATGTACATCTTCAAATAATGAAGTTTTACCCTCCTAATAGGAACAGAAGTCCCAAACTGACAGGCACACCCATAGACTTGAGTTAACCTAAAGGAAAGGTTAAACATGCTAAGAGGCATGGTGCAGCCTGTGCTTCTACTAAGTGCTAATTGGTTTTGTCTTTTCATTATAGCCCACCCATCTGGGAAAACCCCTAAATGCATTCAGAGAACATTATCTTCTAGCCAATTTCTCTTCTCAGTTTTTTCTTCACCCATCACTCTCCACCAGACTGTAACCAGTATCTCTTTATCAGATAGTCTCCATGGAGAGACAAGAGTCAGACAGCCAGTTTCTCTTTATCAGAATTGTTTCCATGGAAACATGAAGATCATCTGCAGAATTGCTACTGAGTCTACAAGTATTTGCTAGAAAAAAGCCTCATAATATCCAATATTCTTTTGATTTACTTGCATACTCTAAAACATGTTACTAAATCAATCTAAGGTCCTTAATCAAGTCATTTCCCCATGCAAGATTGAGAAAAAGCATATTTCATTTTTCTTTTGTCATGCTCTTTTAATCAGGTTTTTTCTCTTACATTGCCTACAGTTCTAAAATTGAAGAAGAAAGAAAGAAGGGAGAAAGAAAAGAAAAGAAAAAAGAACAGCAGCACCCCACTCTTTTGCAATCCCCATTACACTTAAAAATAACTGAGAAAACTTTATAGCATGCAAAGAAAACCATATGCCACAAAAATAGTGCTAGTAAGAAAAAATATTTCTGTACTTAAAGTTAACTTTCTCCCTCCTCAAGGCATTTTTTGAACATTAAAGACATGAAGTACGGCATATGCTTTAGAGTCCACCAAAAGTCCAACAAATTCTGAAAAAGTCCTATATTTCTAGATGTTCTTGTTCTGTCCTATTTCACACATATAATTCATCATCATCAGCCCCCTTTTTTCCCATTTTTCTAC
Source organism: Protopterus annectens (assembly GCF_019279795.1). NCBI lineage: Eukaryota > Metazoa > Chordata > Ceratodontiformes > Protopteridae > Protopterus > Protopterus annectens. The sequence continues at coordinate 627,838,259 of NC_056746.1, forward strand.
ATTGGGTTGGGGTATCATGATAACTGTCACCAACTCTCTCGATTCAGTGCCACACTCCTACCTTCTTCAACACTCATGCCTAACTGTCACAAATCGTCTTTCACACAATCCATCCACTTCTTTGCTGGATATCTTCACTTCCTCTTACCTTCTTCCTGTCTGTCCCATATCTTCCTCACCAGATGTGTGCCCAAACCACCATAATCTGTTCTCTTTGATCTTTCCTGCAATTGGAGCTACAGTACTTTGGCTTCTGCTCTTATGTCCTCATTTCTTCATCTGTCCCACATTGTGCATCCTACCACCTTTCTCAGGCACTTCATTTCCATCACCTTTAGCTTCTTCAACTGTTCTGCCTTTACTACCCATGTTTCTATACCATACAGTAGTACTGGTCACACCACTGTCTTGTATACCTTACTTTTCATCTTCTTTGGCATTCTTCTGTCATAGACTACACCTGACTTGGCTGCAGCCCATCTGATTCTAGCTTTGACTTCTTCATTCAGACTACCCTTCTCCTCAACAACCCTTCCGGGATACTTGAAGCTGTTTACCTGTTCCACTATCTTCCCTTCTATCTCTATTCTCAGCTTCTTCTGATTTCCCCAATTTGCTGCCATTACCACCATCTTATCTGTGCTTAGTTTCATCCCATGCACCTTCAGATTTGCATTCCATTCTCCTGTCCTTTACTGAAGTTCTAGCCCAACTTGTTTGCTAATGTAGTCCATCACCAGTATGAACTGCAGTGAGCTCAGAGCTGAACCCATACACATATAATTACTGCATTGTAATCCCACGTTAAGTTACACATTTTATTGCTGTTCATCTCCAGCTCCCAAATCCTGTCTCTGCTTCATTTTCAACATACTCTCAATTCCTCTAGTCAACTCTCATGCTCCATTTTTTCACTCCGATATTTTCAGTTGAAACAATGGAAAAAGTTTCACAGGTACAGTCTCGCTATGGTCTTTATCACTAGAAGAACAAGCAGAATCTCTTTCTGTTTCACAGCTCACTTTTTGTTCGACAAACTTTTGTATTTCTTCCTTAGCACTGACTTCATCAAAACAATGATTTTGGCCTTCCAGAGAATAATAATTTGAAGACAGCTGGGTACAGCAGTTTGAATCTCACACCTACATCTCAACATTCCTTGAATAGTGGAATAAATTTGCTTGGTTTACAATGAGTAAGCATTCATCACAAATACTCTGCTGTCTCCCAGTTTTTGTACATTGTCCTTTTGCCACAGTTTTATCAAAATCAACTCATTCTGCTGGTGGGATTACAGATTTACTATTAAAGGTCTAGGCTGCTTTCTCAAAGCCAGGTTTGGTGCATACACACAATGTTCTCTTTCAACTAACTCCTGCTGTGGAATTCCAGTCCAGTTGCTTGTGTGGTTTCATAAAAACAAAATGCAGCCTGTTCCTTCCAGCTACCCTGGTATAGCTGAAAATCTCAGGTTTTCCCTACGTGCTCTGTCCGCTAATTCTGTTATTTTTTTGAAACATGTCTTCCTGAGCAGTGTCATATTCAGTCAGCCTTTTCTTCATTTCGACCTCTAATTTTTGCATTTTTTTTTTCACCTCATCTGAATATTTCTTTACAGTTTCTTCCATTTTTCCACCCTTTTGTTGTTCTTGTTGATATACTTCATTAGTGTTTCATTTATTTTAACCAGGTCTGTGTGCAGTTGTCTTATATCATCCTGTAGGTTACTGGAATTCGTCTGGAGGTTGCATTGCTTTTTACTGAAAACCTGCAGAAATTTCCCGAGTCAGTGTTTCTTCCTGACTTTTTGTAGCTGATTTTCCAAGTCCTCTGTATTTTTTTCCTGGCATCCAGACATTGCACTTACTAGCCAGTTATTGAAATTTACCCATAGACACAAGTCTACTAGCCTTCTCTGCCCAGTTTCTGTTTTCACATTGGGAAAGCTAGAATTAAGCTGTTACTTAATGTGCAGTCATTTTGAGTCTTTATAAGCATGGTTTAGTATTGAAATGGGTCTGTATGAAGCTGGATCTGATGTCTCTTTACCCTCTTTAGGTATTATAGCTGCCACCACTTTCTTCCAGTATGTTGGTACTTCTCCTCCTCTTAAAATACTGTTAAGCAAAACCTTCCAGATCTTTATTAGTTTTTTCCCTTCTAGCTTGCAAACTTCCACAGGAATACCATGGATTGCTGGGGACTTTTTTGTAGATTGGTTATACATCACCATTTTTATCTCATCTCCTTCTTTCTTAACTGTTAGTAATTGAGCATCCTCTACTTCAAAACCTAGCATATTTAATTCTTCCATAAGCATTTCCATTTGTACCTTTTCTTGATTTCCATATTTCCCTGCTTTATACAGACTTTCATAGAATTTCCAAAATATTTCTAGTACTTCTACAGGATCTAAGTTTGGTGACAGCCCTTTCTACGTTCTGTTGCCCGAGTCATTGTGCTAAAAGTTTTTGTGCTCTAGAGCTATTATCAAAAACAGTTGCTTAACAGTAATCTTTCTAAACTCATGCATTTTATCGAGGTAATCCCTTCTTTTCTGTTTAGCATTCCGCAGTTGTTTCTCTTCTTGTTCTGTGAGATTCCCCCATGTTACAATACTTTAATATTTGTTAGTCCCTCTAAATAAATCTTACTTCTTAACCATATCTTCCTTTCTTTTGTTTTCACCCTATTTTAAACTCCACTTTAATTTTTTCCACTCCCTAGCAATATTTTCAGAAGAAATTTCTATCTTCTCTAATAGCTCGAATAATTTCCCCTACCCATTCCTTAAATCCCTCTCTTTTCAACAGATAGGTGGGAAAGTGCCAGTGTCTCATTTTATTTCATTACCCTGTGTTTTTATTTCAGTTATTATAGGCACATGATCTGAAATAGTTATTGGGTGCAAATGCTCAGTTGTCTCCTGCTTTTAGTACTTTGACCTCCTGACACAGTTTTGTCAGAATCAACTCTTTGCATCTTATTTATGCTTTCATAAAATTAAAAGAGTCTGTTTCTTCCAACTTCTTGGGTACAGCAGAAAATCCCAGGTTTTCCCTGCATGCTCTGTCTTCTAATTCTATTATTTTTTGAAACATCTCTTCTTGTGCAGTCTCATATTCAGCCAGCCTTTTCTTCATTTCGGCCTCTGAGTTTTGCAGTTTTATTACCTTATCTGAATAGCTGTTTAAAGCTTCTTCCATTTTCTTCCAACCTTTTATTGTTTAAGTAGATATGCTCCATCAGTATTTCATTTATTTTAGTCAGGTCTGTGTGCAGTTACCTTATACTTTCCTTTAGGTTACTGGAAGTCATGTCTGCAGCTTGCACTGCTTTTTGCTGAACAGCTACAGAACATTTCTCAGTGTTTTTTCATCGCCTTTTGTATTGATTTTTCTTCAGGTCGTCTGTATTTTTTTTCCCCAGAATCGAGATGTACTTATTAGCCAGTTACAGAAATTTACCCAGAAATCTAGGTCAACTTTCTCTGCTAATTTTCTGTTTTCACACTGGGAGAGGTAGATTTTAAGCTGTTACTCAATGTGCAGCCATCTTGGAAGTCCACGGTAGATATAAATATTTTTGACCTGTAAATAAAAAGTAAGTTGTGTACACTTACCATAAATGTAGATGTTTGAGTGTGTATTCACTGTTGCAGTCATTACATTTGGGTTATCTGCTTGCAGTAGCCCTCAGTCGGCCTGATTAACAAAGTCTTGGGTCCTGCATCAGTTGCTGTCCCTTCTTCCATGACGTCAGGTCGTCAGGGGTATAAAACATGCAGCTGACACCATTACATCAGTTTTTCTTGCCCCAGATGTCAGGTGCCCCCCTAATGGGAAGCAATTAAATCTATAAATACAAGGATATACCTCCAACAAAAAAGCAAATACACCAAAAAGTTTTAGAGCATAGTAAGTGAAAGTAGAGGTATAGAAAAAAGAAGAAAGGGGGCTGGAGGGAGGGTAGCCAGGACTGCAAGAATGGGGTCTGATGCCCTGTGGGATAGGTTTTCCATGGTGCTTATATCAGAAATGAATGCAGAGGCCTATCCATTCTGAAATGGTTTGTTTTGAAATAGCTTTCCCCTCTGTCCCTACAGCAAATGCCACCAGCAGTTGTCCAGATTTCCTTTGAGGTTTAGTCCTGTCCAAGTAGAATCTAAGCTGTCTGTGCACATCTAAAGAGTGCAGTATCCATTCCCCTTTGTTCTGTGGGTTAGGAAAGAAGGTAAGCAAATGAATGGACTGACTAAGAGCCACACTGGGATAGCACCTTGGGCATGAAGGAGGAATTGGTTCTGAGGGACACCCTGTCCACATGAAAGATGATGAAAGGTTCCACTGGCATAAGGGCCTGTAATTCAGATACCCTTCTTGCAGAAGTGATTGCTAAAAGGAAAGCTGTTTTCCAGGAAAGAAATTTTAAATCAGCAGTAGCAGCTGGCTCAAAAGGAGGAAAAGTGAGTTTCTCCAAGACAAAGTTAAGATCCCAGGCTGGAGTTGGAGCTCTCCTGGGTGGCCTTAAATTTTTGGCCCCCTCTGAGGAACTGCTTGAGCAGTGAGTGAGAGAAGAGGGGATGCTCTATGCTATAATGAGCTGAAATGGCTGAAGCATTAATTTTGATGGAGGAAAAAGACAAGCCCTTATGAAGCATCTCAGTCAAGTATTGTAGAATTTTAGGTAAATTGGGCACTGCTGCATTCATTCCTTGAGACTGGTTCCAGGCACAGAATTTTTTCCATTTTGCAGCATAAGATTTTCTAGTACTAGGCCTCCTTGCCTCTAAAATGATATCCATCACTGATTTACTGAGGGATGGTAAATGAGAGATTAGGTAATTAGCCAGGCTGCTAGGTTCAGGGTTTGTAGTTGAGGGTGCAGAATCTGGTTCTCCTGCTGAGACAACAGGGAAGGAGTCTGAGGCAGGTGCCATGGAGCCAAGCGTGACACACTGTGCAAGAGTGGGTACCAGTGTTGGTGAGGCTAGTCTGGTGCAATTAAAATCATCCTTGGCTTGTCCTGTTTGATCTTTATAGTACCTTGGAAAGCAGAGGCAGAGGCGGAAAGGCATAAACTGACAGGTTTTTCCAGCTGAAGGATACAGCATCCACTTTCAAGCTAGCTTGTGAGGAATACTTGTGCAAAATTTGTCCAGTCAATGGTTCTGGGGGTGGCAAACAGGTCTATATCTGGGCTCCTCCATTTGCTTGTCAACATGTTGAAAATGCTTGGTTCTAGTTTCCACTCATGTGGGTCCATGAGGTTTCTGCTTAGTCCATCTGCCAGTGTATTTAGTTTTCCTAGCCGGAATCGAGCTTGTAGATTCACTTGGTAGCTCAAGGCTGTATTCCACAATGCCATGGTTAGTCTGCAGAGGGGGTAAGACTGTGTACCCTCCTGCTTGTTTATGTACCACATGACAGTGGTGTTGTCCGTCTTTACCATTAGTTGTCCTGGAAGAATGTGGTCCTTGAAGGCTGTCAGAGCATTCTGTACAGCTAACATTTCCTTTTGATTTATGTGCAGGTGCATTTGACTTGGGTTCCATTTGCCCTGAATGCACTTCCCTGCCAGGTGAGCCCCCCATGCATAGTCTGATGCGTCCGTTGTTAAGATTTGGCAGCAGGAGGTAATGTGAATGGTAGTCCCCTGTTTTGGTGGCAGGCCTCTGCCCACCAAAGGAACTCTAGGTGTAGGCAAGGTATGATAGGAATCCTTGCTTCTAGATCCTGTGAATGTTGACACCATCGGCTTTTGAGATACCATTGTAATTTCCTCATATGCAGCCTTGCATATGGAATTAGAAGAATGCAGGAGGCCATGAACCCTAAGGCTTGCAGTATTTGCCTTGCAGATAGCTGGGTTTTTGTGGACACATGTTTGAAGTAAGTTGTCAAATGAATCCATTTCTCTGGCGTGAGGAAAGCCAACTGGGAAGTTGTATTCAAGCTTGCTTCCAGGAATATAATTTGTTGATAGGGTACCAGGTGGGATTTTTTTCATTTATGGTGAATCCCAGACAAGTCAGTACCCTTTGAACAAAAGCCAGATGATTCAAAAGAATGTCCTTGCTTTTTGCCTGAATTAGACAATTATCCAGGTATGGGTATATTTGAATATTTCTTTGCCTGCAAAATGCAATGACTGGAGCTAGGCACTTTGTGAATACCCTGAGCACAGTAGATTAGCCAAAGGGCATTGCAGAGAACTGATAGTGCATGTAGCCTGCTTTGAAGTGTAGGTATCTTCTGCAAGACTCCCTGATAGGGATGTGCAGGTTATACTTCTTTTAAGTCTAGTGTTGCCAACCATGCATCCTTGCCTAGCATAGGAAACATCTGGTGAAGCATTTGAGTTTTGGAATCACCGGAAAGGTGTTTAGAATAGAAAGGTCCAGGATAGGACGCCATGTATTGCCTTTTCTAGGTACCATGAAAAGTCTTGAATAGAAACCTTGTCCCTTTTCCTCTTCTGGTACCAACTGAATAGCCTCCATGTTTAAGAGAGAGAGAAGTTGATTTTGGGCCTCTGCCCAATGATCTGGGGGTAGATCTGGCCACCCGCTTGGTGTTGGTAACATGAGGAAATGAAATCTGTATCCTAAGGACACTATATTTAAAACCCATTTATCCTGGGTAATGAGTTCCCAGTTTTTGGCCTGTAGACCAATCTTTCCACCTAAAGGAGCATTTCAGTTGGGAAGTGCTTGGAAGTTTTAAAAGCAAGTCATTGAGACAGTTTTCCATGGGGGGGGGAGTCTTACTACTCCCAGGTTTGGGTGCGGATACCCCCCACTGCCTAGTCTTGTGTGTCCCTTGGGACTGAAACCTGGGGTTTCTGCTGTGTCTGGGTTTGGCTTGAGAAGACCTGGAAGGGGCTGGAAAGGACCAATTTTTAGAGGGCCAGTGCCTACTAAATCTAGGAGGCTCAACTTGTGAGAACTCTTTTAACAGTTTGCATAGATTTAGCTTTATCTTCCATCTTTTTAAGAACTTCCTCAGCTTTGTTGCCAAACAGGCGGTCCTGATTTAAAGGAGCATCCAACAATTTAGCTTTAATATGATCAGGCAAAGATTGCTCCTTAAGCCAAGCATGCCTTCTGTGTACAGACCCAGTAAGAGCAGCCCTGCAAGAGGCCTCTAATGAATCAAATTCGCATTGAAAAGTATGTTTTCCAACCTGTTCAGCAGAATGCATTAAATCCTGCAATTCTTTATTTTCAGCACAGTCAGGAATTAACATCATTTTCTGTTTAAGCAATCCAATGACATGTTGTTGATACTTTAACATATGAAACTGGCAGTTTAAAGCCCTAATGGCCAAGGTTGCAGAAGTGTAAACTTTCTTACCCCATCTATCCAGCACCCTGGAGTCTCTATCAGAGGGGGTAGGATTTTTAGCAGTAGAAGCCTTAATGCCCTTGGGTCCCTGTGAAATAGTATCTGAATCCACAATAGGATTTTTAAAAAAGAACTTGTGAGAATCAGGAACCCTGTAATATCTGTCAGGTTTTCTGGGAGCAGGAGACAAAGAATCAGGGGCCAAACTAGATTCTGAAAAGGCATCATCAACAATGTCTAATACAGGAGGTACAGCTAAAGGCCTATGCTGAGGCAGGAGTAAGAAATCCCTAAGCCTCTTTTTTGAGTCAGAAAAATCCTGGCTTTCCCTGTAGAAATGCTCCCTTAGAGTATTTAAGGTTTCACCAAAAGAAAAATCCTCTGGAGGGGAAGCAGAGGGAATAGAGTCCTCTGCATCAGAATCCTCATAAGTAGATAAGAGCAAATCCAGATCATCAGAAGAATCAGAAAAATCAGAATCCTGTTCAGAAGATTCATAAACAAATTCAGTCCTAGGTCTCTTAGAAGGGGGAGGTTGGCTTCCCCTGATTAGAGTTATAAAATCTTCAGCCATTCTTATCATTTGTTTTTTAGGCATAGAGGCCTGAGCATGCGGCCTGGGCATCGGTTTTTAGGCATGGTTCGAGATTTTGGCCTAAATGAAGGAGGAGGCATCGGTTTAATATGCAAGTCCATAGGCCTGAATACACCCTCAGAAGCCGGTGCCTGCACAGCAGCTCCGGACCCATCCAAGGTAGAGGTAGAGACATCCACAGGTTCCACAGTTGAAGCATCTTGCGGCATACCGGACTCCGAATGGGTCTCAGTAGAGGCCTGCGAGTCAGAAGTAGCAGGTATCAGGGGCTGCAAAAGCACCTCACTGAGTACTGGCGAACTGGTGGCTGGCTTAGGAGAAGCGTTGTCGGCAGCTTTGGACCTCAGCAGCCTGTCTCTGTCTTTATCTTTGCATTTATTCAGAATCCCGGTAGTCGGATGGCTAACCGATGACATTCTGGATAATTAAACTGAGAACCGAAATACTTAGAAGCGAAAATATACCGACGACGGATAGTGTGCTGATTAAAAAAGCACAAAACCGAGAGCAAGGTACGTCGTGGTCAGGGCCTAGGCAAGGAATACAGTATGAATGAAAATCTTTGTGAGGCATTTGCTTTCCACAAATAATGCAATTATTAACTTTTACTAACATCGGTAAGGAGCAAGAAAAAGTTTCCCCAATGGGGTACTTAGCTTTAGTTGAAGACTTCAGTTCTGAAATTCAAAAATGAAAATTTCAGGAGTTGGCCGACCGGCACTTGCGAACTGCTTCTGCTTCGGGCACCGCACGGCAAGAAAGACTGATGTAATGGCGTCGGTTGCATGTTTTATACCCCTGATAACCTGACATCATGGAAGAAGGGACAGCAACCAACGCAGGACTCAAGACTTTGTTAATCAGGCCAACTAAGGGCTACTGCAAGCAGATAACCCAAATGTAATGTCTGAAACAGGGAAACATGAAGAACATCTAAAGGGGCTGAAAACACTTTCACTAATTGGATGTTGCTATCCATATCCAAAACAAGAGCTTCCAGTTTCTCAGTTTTTGTATTATCTTTTGTTTAGCTCTTTCCCACATATCCTTAGTTGCCATAACATAATCCTTTTTAATCCATACTCCTAAATACTCCATTTTACTATGTCCCCGTAAATATAAGTATTACTGAACCAATTCATGTGTGGGTACATAGTTAACAGCTATAGCTTTTTATTTATCTTCATTAATCTTTTATCCCAAAAGGACTGAAACCGTCTCAGAATGTTCTATAACACTGAGATGTCCCTTTCTGGTTTTATCAGGTACAAAGGGATTCGTATCACTTCACTGAAAGACCATTTCACTGACACCCATTTCACATAATCACTGAAAGTTCATTTCACCTAAAACTCATTTCACTGACAAGTAGTACTCTAAGGCAAGTCAAAGGTATATGTCCTTTTCCCCACTGTAGTGTGATCCTGGTGTTAGTATATATAGTTAGAGGAGGTGTGGGGGCACAGCCCCCCCCACATTGGGGTGTGGGGGGGGGTGTAGCCCCCCACATAATTTGGTTTTCTGTTGTCTGGTTTTGTTTTACATTATTTGGTAAAACCCAACGAATACCATCTATTACTGGGGACTTTTCTGCAGATTGGTTACACAACAGGGTTTTCATCTCATCTCCTTCTGTCTTAACTGTTAATTTTTGAGCCATATTTATATCTAACCTTGGCATATTTATGTTTGCCATAAATAGTTCCATTTGTTCTCTTTCTTGATTTCAATATTTCTCTGCTTTATACAATTTTTCATAAAATGTCCAAAGTACCTCTAATGCCTCTACAGGATCTCTGGTTATTTTTCTTATTACAGGCTCTGTAAGTTTGGCAACAACCCTTTCTACTTTCTGATAAATAAACAACTTGGATTCGAATAAAGTACAAACCACTCTTGTAAAATATTTTTAATTCTAGCACCTCGGTGAAAACACCTTCTCGGAATATAAATTACACAAATCACTTCCCTTATATACACAATATGTATCAATTAACACATAATTAATCCATTAAAAATCATTGCCTTAAAGCAAACGTCTCCAATTTAATTCTCCATTAAGTCCCATAGGGACCAGTGTATTCAATTTCAAAATATAAATACTTTCTTTATATGAAAGTTTTTCTTTCAATACATCATCACTCATCAGAAACAGTTAATTTGTTCCAAAATGCTCCCCTTCAATAATAAATAATCACTATTATGCACCTTCATAAAATGAGCAGCAATCATTTTTTCTTGTTTACAATTTTTTATGTCCCTAATATGTTCCATAAATCTTACACGGAACATTTTCTTGCTTTCTCCGACATAAAACATATTGCAGGGGCAGCATAAAATATAAACTATCCCCTTAGATTCACATGAAAATCTGGTCTGGGTGTAAAATAGTATCGTTAATTCTTGCAAAACAGTTAACAATATGTGGGCAAACCTGGCACCTTCCACATTTAAACATGCCCTTTTGTACCGGGAATCTAGGCAACACTGGATCTGGTAGAGCAAATAATCCATGGACTAATATGTCCTTTATGCTCCTACCACTAATATAAGACCATGAGGGACACCTTGGTAACACTTTTTCCAGAAATTTATCTTGCATCAAAAATTTCCAATAATGTTCCAGCATTTTAATTATCTCTTTTCTTTTAATTTTATACATAGAAACAAAATAAATTTGTTTTATCTGATTTGTACTCAAAATATCTCTATTAGAACCTTCCTTGCTTCTTTTTGCTCTGAAATTTCCCTCCTTATTAAACACCTTATGTATTGCTTCTTCTACCAAAGCAGGGCTATATCCTCTATTGATAAACATGTCTGCCAATTTGCATATTTCATATTTTAAAATATCTTCTTTGTTGCATATTCTTGATAGTCTCAAAAATTAATTATAGGGGAGGCAACTGGATGCATGTAAAAACTGACTACCATCAGCAAATTTTCTGTGTATTCCTGTCACACTTGTGCCATCCTCTCTGCCTTCTAACTCTAAGTCCAAAAATGCACCTTACTTCCCTGTTACAAACCATCAAAATAGAGATCAAAAGGATTACGGTGCATATCTACCACAGATTTATTAACTTTCTCTGGCCCTCCTTCACATGCAAAAATGAAATCGTTTATATAACGAAAATAATATTTAACATGATGTTTCATAAATTCTTGTTTAAATAAATACATTATTTTAAAAAAATGACATAAAAAGATTAGCGTACATAGGGGCAAATGGCGCCCCCATGGCAGTAGCCTGCTTCTGTCTATATATTTGATTGTTGTAAAGAAAAAAATTATTTTGTAAACAAAAATGTACCATCTCTACTATAAAGGCGGAAAGGGGATCGTCTCCCAAAAAATGTGAAATAGCAGATAAGCCATCACAATGTTTGATGAATGTATAACGGCTTTTCACATCCAATACATCTCCCTATTCAACTTTCTACTTTCTGTTAATGTCAGTATGCTTAAAGTTTTTGTGCTCTGAAGTTATTAAAAAATTGTTGCTTAAAATTAATCTTTTTAAACTCATGCATATTATCCAAATACTTCTTTATTTTCTCTTTAACAGTCTGCAATTTCTACCTCTTCGTGTTCTGTGAGATCCCCTTAGTGAGATATGTGAGATCCCCTTAATCTGCAATGCTTTAACTTTTGTAAATCCCTGTAAATAATTCCTATTACTTCTTAGCCATATCTCTTTCTTTTATTTCTACCCTATTTTTAAACTCCATTTTCGTTTTATCTCACTTACTTGCAATCACTTCTGAAGAAATTTCTATCTTCTCCAATACTTTTCAAATAATTTCTACTACCCATTCATTAAATTCCTCTTTTTAACAGGTAGGTGTCTCATTTTTACTTTATTACTCTGCCTTTTTATCTTAGTTTTTATTGGTGCATGATCTGAAATAGTTATTGGATGTGTATCAAAGTTCTCAATTAAATGGACATGTTCCTGTGAAATATAATTTCTTTCAGATTTAGCCCAGCTATTATTAGGTGATAATATGTAAATTCTGTCAGAATTTCTGCTACTAAATTCACGTCTTCCATACCAAATATTTTCATAATTTTCTTCAGAAATCTACACTCTTTTGTTATATGTTTAATTCTTAGTCACCCTGAAGTATCCTCACTATTGCAAATTTCCACCTATAACTAAAATTTCCTGCTGAAAACAGATCATTTCTCAAAAAATTTCTTAAGCCACACGCCAACTTAGTCATCCTTAATTACCGATAGTCCCATACTACTCACACGTCTACCATTATTGTCTTTTTATCACTTCTATTACTACAGGTGCCCCTCTAGCAATCAGTAGTATTACTTCTGTTTTGCTTTTTTCCCTGATATTGTACTGAATATCCACCCTGAAATCCTTATTTGTCAAATTCACATGTTAATTTCCTTCAAAATATGCTTCTTGCAACAGTTATTTACACTCTGCATTTCTTAATATAATTCAATATTCTTTCCTGTTTGTCTATGCAATTCAAATCCTGTGTCCCAGCTCAAAAGAATCATTTCCTTAGTTACACACCCATTTGATCACCCAATATTTCTGACAGAGTATTCTGTGGGGAATTTTTAAAATCTACTAACTTATTACACTACCCAAAAAACATGTTCCTGGTTACAACTTTCTTCCCCATCATAGCTCCAACATCTGCTATTTACTTGAGGAAGAAATCTTTGAAGTCTGCTTGGGGTATAAAAATACCTATCCAAACACTTTCAAGCAAAGATCCTATGCATGGGATAAAGCATTTAGAAGCTGAATATATCCACTAATATTACAGGAGTAAATTATCTATTTCCCATCCAAAGAATTAAGTTGTGCTTAAAATAGATAAGGATGAACTTTGTTTTATGTGGACAGCCAGTCTGTTCCATTGCAGTGGTATCCTCAGCAAAATATACCTGTCCCTCCAAACTATTTCTTTGAAGTTGCAGAAGAGTTGTAGATCCCTAGACAAATTATTTCTGATGCCATTAGACTTGTTAATGTGCAGTAAATCTATCAGTAACAGGTCGGAAGATACCTTGTTTGCCAGATGCAGGTCACCTCTTAGCAGTCTGTAGGATACAGAGTACAGGGACATGGCTGTATGTCCATGTAGGAAATGTTGTTTAGGCATGGTTTCCTTTTAGTAAGATATTTCTGTGGGCATTCCAATTAAAGCATGTATCTGGACAGATACAATCCAAAGGGGGGCATTATATTCAATGATTATCCTAATGAGGGCTGAGTTAAGGGAGACATTGTCATCTAGACATAATACTTTTGTTTATAAGCTGTACAATATAGAAGGACTTTCTTACAACTGTAGACACATGTTGGTCAAAAGTTAGGTCATTGTCCACAATGTATCATTCTTGAAATTCAGTTGAGTGTCTTCAGTGTTTCATTTATTTTAATCACATCTTAATGCAACTAATTTATTTTTTCCTCTAAATTACTGGAAGTCATCTCTTGTAGCAGTGCTGAAGCATGAACATCTGCAGGATTCTTCCCAGACAGTGTTTATTCTTCACTTTTTCTGGCTGCTTTTCTTTTTTGTTATCTACATTCCTTCTTTGCTGGCATACAGGCAATGTACATACTAGCCAGTAACTGAATGTTAGCCAGATTATGGTCAAATGGGGCCCTAGGCAGGATAATGAATCGGGGCTCCCCTACGCACACAGCAGCCCTCCCCCACATCCATTCCAGTGTCCCATTACTTGGCTATTTCTCCCCCAGTTAAAATAACACTCTTCAAAACTGTCAGTGCACATACTGTTTTCTTCTTTACTTCTACAATGATTACAGTTATTTGGATTTAATTTAAAACTTTTATTTCAAATTTCATAGCACAAACACTGATAGACATTTGCTAAGCAAAACAATGTAGTCTCACAATGGTAGACAGCATTAACTGCAAACTTCTCTGCCCTTGAACCCCCATTCAAAGGAACTGTGCCTGGTTAGTGGCAGGTAGAGTTTACTTTTGGGCTACTAGCAAATCATAAGGCCCTAGCACACATTTTTAGGACCATGCATACTTGTGTTCTTTGATTCAGCTTCCTGATTGTATTACATTATATTCCATGTATAAAACTGCACCACTTTTTGGAGCATGTTTTAAATTTGTACTATTGAACATTTTCCAGTATGCAAATGTATGAACCAATAATGAGAAAACTTCCCATTTCAGAACATTTCAACCATAAACGGCCACCCAATATCAGTCAATATGCACAATCTCAGCAGAAGTAAAAGTCATCAGAATTTAGTGATTTGTAACTAATGAAGAGTTTGCTGCTAGTGTTTCATCTACAAATTCAGTGCCTGCTGCTCCTGAAGAATGAATTGCCTAGGTTAAATTAAAAAAAGTGTAAGCTGGTAATATTGCAATAGGGAATTGAGGGCAAACCAACAACAGGTTCATAGTTACTAAACATCTCATCCAAAAGGAGGATATACTCATGACTGCAGCACCCCCATCCTCCCCCTCAAAAGTCCAACACAGTATCAGCAATCTATCTACAAGCCTTGTTTGTAAAACCCACAGCCTTCTGCATCAAAAGCAAGTATGCTACCTGTTGTGGTACTAACACTGCTTTCAAATTCTATAGCAAAAACAGTGATGGCCTTTTGCTAAACAAAACAGTTGCACATTGAAAACCAATTTAGCATGAGCAGTAATAAACTTCTCTTCCCCTGAAGCTCACAATTCCTTGAAAATACACTGAAGCTCACAACTCCTTGCAAATGAACTAAAACTCAATTCCCTGAAAATGCACTTTGAATAGTTTGGTAGTTGGTGTGGACGATTCAGGCTCTTGTCTCCTGTAACTAAGGTACAGTGCTTGAGTCTTAGGAAATTCAGCTCTTGGACATAGAAAAGAAGAAGCAAAAGTAGGTGGTGTGTGCATCAACAAACAGATGCAAATGCCCTTAATGAAGAAATGGATTTTTTTTTAAATTAAAAAGTTAATGCTGTGGCAGCCACACTGGCTAATGGGCTCCCTCCCAGCCAGCCCTTAGGTGACTGCCTAGGTCACCTAGTGCTAGATCCAGCTCTGAATTTTACCCAGAATAACAATTTCACTGGCTATTTCTCAGTTTCTGCTTTCACATTTTAATTAAGCTGTTGATCAGTGTGCAGCCATCTTGGAAATCTGAGGAAATTCACATGGCAATAAAATCACAAAAGATGGGCAAATCGCTTCCTATAGAGGTATGAGATGTATGGGAGGTAGAAAGTTATTAAGATCTGGCACAAATTATTTAACAGCATTATGAGGGGAGGTAGGGTTCCCACTACCTGGAAAAAGGCAGTAATATTTTTGTCCTCAGCGGGGGTAAGGACACCATGATTCCTGGATCCTATAGTCCAATATCAGTCCTCAGTCATGAATACGTTTTTATATCAATACTAACAAAAAGATAATTCAAGAAGCTACCAAAAATAATTACTTTGGATCAGTGTGGTTTCATTCTTCTACTATTAATAAAGTTAGATACTAAAAATATCTTCTATAGGATGAGTTGGGAGTTCACAGGGAAGGTGCTACTTAAGTTAGAAATCACAAACACTAGGGTAAGGATGGTAATGAGCATCTTTAAGGGGTCAGAGATTATGTATTAAGATGGGGAAGACTCTTGGATAATTTTCCTTGAAAGGGGGACTAGACATGAATATCCACTTTCCACATTTTTGTTTGCTTTTATTTTGTCATTTAGTGTCTCATTCTTCCTTCTTGATTAGTCTGGGGCTAATACACTGTGCTGATCTGCCGGTACTTCTCCCTTGTTCTACTTTAACCAGCAAAGTACTTACCTTAGGTACTGACCCTACCCATCCCCATCATATGGTGGTATTTTTTATTCCAGTATGACCACCTGCATTTGATATCCTACATTATGTAGGTCACTTCTGCACCTCCAACCCTTCCTTATCTTTCATTCCTGCATAATATACACAAATGCACCTCCATGCCCTACGCCGTCATCAATACCCAATGTTCACACTTCACCATATATCTGTTCAGGCTCGTTGCACTATACAGTATTACTTACCTATGTTTATTACATGCTATAGGTCAGCTTACAAGAAGTGTTAGGTCACATTAGTTTTTTCTTCTCCTATGTTTTGTGTCCTTTTTCATTCTTTTTACTAACTAAAGACCTACTTCTGTTTACAGTGTGATGTTCCCTCCTTCTTCCATCTTAAAGGTACAATATTTCAGATGCAACAGCCATTCTAGTGGGGTAGAGGGATAAAGCCCTGACTATGGCCCAGGTTGACCCAGGTTTGATTAGCAGTTCAGGCGACTGACGGAGCAGCAGGAAAGTAATAGTCATGCCAGTCCCAGGTGGGAAGATGTTTGTTGATACAGTTGGGGAAAGGGAAGTGGGTAGTTCATAACAAAAAAAACCTCCCCCTGGATGGAAGCACAGAGGAGCCCAACCTCCTAGACACCCTCAGGATTCACGATCGGCCCCAGTAAAAAGAAAATAAGTCTGGCGGGGTTGGAGAGTAGCTGGTAGACATGGTGTGGATGTTGGATACTTGGGGATGGGCTGGTAACAATGAGAGTAGAGTGATGTTTGGCATCCATCTTTTAGACCTATTATTTTCGCATGTGGTTGTATTACTGAATGTAGGTCTATTTATTTGGATAAGATTTTTCAAAATCTAGTACAGAACCTTCATTTTTATACTAGCAATTCCTGAAATTTTTTGAAGAAGGTTCAACAATATAAAATCCTTTTAATGAATGTATGTTTACTTTGACATTTTATTCTTTATTCACCAGTATACCAATGGTGAAGGCACTGAATATAAAAGGGCCTTTCTATCGCATAGAACAAACAAAAGTAATGTTGAAATTAATGTTTGTTGCACTTTAGTAGAGAATTTACTCAATAATATTTTTTTGTCTTTATTTCCATATTTTATAATCAAAATAAAGGAGTAGCTATGGGTGCCACTGTGGCACCTGCGTATTCCAACCTAATTTTAGGTTGGCGACAGATAGACATTTTAGAAAAGTTAGATCTATTCCAACATGTTGTGTCTGACATAGAGAATTATGATCGGGTTGCAGATCACAACTCGCTAATTATGTGTTCAAGACATAGATGCCAAGAAATTCACACTGAGCGAAGCCTGACACGTGAATCTTGGCATCCATGTCAAAAACACATAGTTCAGGTTTAGAATCGTTGTGATGATCAAAATTCTTTGTAGTGCATGGTGCTTTATATGCTACATGTACTGCTAGTTAAAGGGGGAAAAAAATTGCTAAGTGTTTTCCTAGCTTTCAAAGCTGTAAAACACTTTGTGAGTGCTGTCAGAGAAGTAGTGTAACACAGCCCATTACGTCTGTACTTACCTCCATACTTCTCATCTTTTTACGAATATCGGAGTGTAATCAGAGTGCTTCCATGCACTACAAAATATTTATGGATGACCCTTTCTTCATTTGGAACGGTCCAGAATGTTTGATTTCTGACTTTTTGGAGAATTTAAATATAAGCACACATTTTCTAAAATTTACATTATAAGATCAAGGTAGTATTGTTAACTTTTTGGACATCACACTACTGCCTTAGATAAGAAAAGGTCTGACTGTAGTATTTATAAAAAAATCTTCTTTTGTAACTAATTATTTACATTTCAACAGTGCTCATCCATTTTTTATGAAGAACATTCCCAAAGGTCAGAGGGTCAAGGCATCTAGGCTAACTACTAATTATGGTAAATGTAAAGACAAATTCAGTTTTATTATTAGAATGTCTGCCAGCAGAAGTTATAGTGAATTTATGCTTAAAGTGGCACAAGAAATTTTAGCAGAACAGGCTATGGAGGAAATGCAAAAGTTTGTCCAACAAAAAGTAAGCCATCAAACAGAAGGGGTCTCCGTTTCACATTCTTCACATAATAAAGCTCATAGAGAGATTTTGCCAGTGAAACCTTTTTCAATGTTCCAGAGGAAAATGCTTGCGAGAAAGACAAAAGCAGAGGAGTTAACCAGAAGATCTGACAGTACCTTGGGCTTGAACTAGATTCTGGGGTTGGGAGATGAAGATGAACTGGAAGAAGACCATCAAGACTGAAAATTAGTGAATAAATGTGAGATTATAAAGCATCAATCACATCTGTAAAATATGGCCTTAAAAGAAAAAAGTGGAAAGATTGGACTTTGGTTGAGTTACACTTGTGGGGACTGAAACGTATATACCCCACTTCATATAATTAATGCTTGGAAAGACACTAAGGGAAAGGAACAAAAGTAACTGTAAATAAAAACAATTTTTGTATTTTACAGAATTTTTATCATGATATAAGCTAAATGTTATACAGTAAAGTAATTTCAGTTATTGTGTGTGTTATAGATACTGAAGTAAACAAGTATCTTTTTTTTTTAGTTTTAAGAAATGCAGACATTACAAAGTAAAAAGAGAAAAAAGGCTTGACAAAAGAAGGTTAAGTTAATATGCTGTAATCTTGAGTTGTTGAGGTGGGGATGGGGTATACAAGTGCACAGATTATAATATATAATATATGTAGAGTTGATATGTTTTCTCTTACTTTTGCATAGGTGAATGTCTGAATTAAGGCACCTGGCTTAATCTTATGAGTTTTTTGTGTATGCAAGAAAATAGAGAGCACTAAATGTAAGGAAAAGTATGACTAACTGTTAGCAGGGAACTTACAGACCTCTAAGCTTGCATAGCTTTTTCACAAATCACATATAGAAAGCAGAGTCAGATCACCATGAATAAAAAGATATTTTGGGTAAACGTCTACATGAAATACATGTCCCATTTAAAAAAATGGAAATGCGTAAAGGATCTCAGCCTAATTTTGGGCACATATGATTAGACAGGATGGTGAAATTTTGAAGCAGATATTTTGGAACATTTCATAAACACAAGACTGGATTTTTGCCAGGTCAAAGATGAAACAGTTCAAGGATAGCAACATTTGATGCATCTCTGATGGTTGTTAATGCCAGGAGCATTAGTAATACGTTTTTTTCATTGGAAAATCTGCTACATTCAGACAAGACTGACGTTATTGTTTGAGAAAAATGGTTAAAGGACAATGATTGGAAACCAGTTCTGTCAGGGTATGACTGTTTCTACTGTAACAGACATTCTCACAAACAATTAGGTGGATGTGTTATGATAGGGATTAAAGATTATTGTGAGACCTGTGGCTATTACATGTTCAGTGATAACGCCAATACTGTAGATTGTGTGATGGTGACAATAAAGACAACCCTGGAACAATTAACAACTGTTGGAGTGTATAGACCCCAAAAGTACTGATGACCTAGAGGAATTCATACATTTCTTGCATGATACACAGGAGGGAAGAATAATAGTGGCTGGGAACTTTAACATAAACAGACTGGAATAATATTGATTCCACAACATTAGTAAGGAAATTATTTACAACAATGTTCAAGAACAATTGTTTAAGAATGTAAAAAAGTCTACCAGGGAAGTGGATATACTAGACATTTTCATAAAGAAATTACTGCCAAACTGAAATATAAACCAATGCAGAAAAGATTAATAAAAGATTATATGGAAGCAAAACAGTCACTATGTAAAATGTCTCTGTCATCCTCCTAGAGGTTGTTAAGAGTGCAAAATACAAAAAAAATAAATAACTGGAAACCACCCAGCAAGGGTTCCAGCAGACTATAAAACACCAACAAAGAAGAACTCCAAAATAAACTAAACACACATTTTCTTCAATTTTAATGCAGAGGAGGGGATGGCCTATAAAGGTTCCTTCAAAATTGCTTCAGCTCAAACCAGAAGTCTTTAAGTGTGCCGGACACTAGAAAATTTGATAAATGAATGAAAGCAATCTGTGAAAATACAGAATAAGTTAGTTCGAAGAAGTTGTGAATGATTTACTGCAGCAGGCTGCACATACAAGATAAGCTTTCTGGCATCAAGAGGGGCGATTCTGTTTTCCATGGGTGGTTGCTAATGTCTAGGTGCTTCTTTCTTGCTAACGTTGATCAATGAATACAAAAACTGATGCTGTTGGCCTTGGTACCTAAAAGTTACAGATAAATAAGTGATGCAGGTAAGGGTATTATTTCTACTAGTTCTGATACTAGTTTTAAATTCATGCTTCTCAGTTATTTCACACTAGCTTCAGCAAGTCTGTGTGACCCATGGCCACTGTAGCCCTCACTTTGTCACTCTGTGGTATCTTAAGCACTGTGACCTTTCCACCAACTTTAGCCATTCCTTCCCTAGGACAAAAAATGCTCAGGTCTGTTCAGAGTTTTAACCTTAGCCAAGGTTAGTGGATCTCTGAGAAACATATACAGACAGTGTGACTTTTAAACATTTGAATGGTAAGCTTAATTTTGATGGTGTGATTACTTTTTCATGTTACTGACTTTTTTCAGCACCTAATTGAGAAATTAAATGTTTTAAGGAATTACTGAGTGTTGTGAAATGGTTAAAGACAAATGATGACGGGATTCTGAAGTATTCAATCTCAGTATTTAAATGCAATATGTACTCACAAACTAACACAGAAACATGAGGTATGACATCAAAAAACTGCTGCTTGGTCCATCCAGTCCTCCAATTTTTCAACACAATGGATAAGCTGCAGACACTATTAATCAACAATGACTGTCAATGAAGTACCTGCACATGAAGAAACATAAATTGTGTTTTTTGTTGTTTCAAATAATCAAGCTTTGTAGTGTTTTATAAGTTTATTGTGCAGTATCAAACAATAAAAATATGTAAAAAAATAAATAGCATCAGCATGATTATGTAACAACACAGTTTAATGAAATGTATGAAATTTAAATAAGTATAACAAAAAAAAACCACATTCTCAGATATTAGTTCAAACATACTTGATGAATATCATTAAGGAAATTATAAAGGAATAACATATAAAAAGTAGCACTAAATTACATTTGACGTGCAGCAGCCAGCAAGGGTATGCAAAGTAATCAAAGCCTGTACAAAGATTTTTTTTTTATGTAACTGACACACACTTGTTATGGGCAACTATAATAACAGGGACATACAATCCCTGGAATGAATCACAGTGCAAATTAGAACAGGTATTATTTAATTAGATTCTCACGCCATATTTACATCTGGCTTTCCCCTCACACAATTAACTGCAACCCAACACAGCAATCCAAATTACAGCTGTCCAATGGAATGCAGTCTCAGTTTGCTGAAGAGATTCATTAAAATTTGGCATTTTTATTTATCAAAAATATTGTAGATCATAAACCTCACGCTAATAATTTGTTCAAATAGTAAATTAACTTATAAAGACAAAACAATGCATTCAGTCTGCATCTATGTCAAAAACTTCACTAGTCTTCATTAGAATTCAGTTTACATATTATATATATACCTGTCTATTATATGCTTTTATTTTCTTGTATGTAGCAGACAGAAAGAAAAGCTGTAACATTGTTTTCAAATATACTATGAAAGCCTTCCCGCACATCTAACGGACATTACTATCAACAGTAACATGGGTGAATGTTTAAGTTGTACGACTAGTACCATTCCTGCTCCTTTCCAACTGAAGACTTTATGAAGGACACTTCCAAATAACATAAACACTAACTATAGTAATTTCCTACCATTTCACAGGTAATGTATGAAAAGAAGTCCTTCACCAGTATATTTTTCTTTCAAATTCTACCAGTCTTGCAGAAAGAGCTACATCATACAAATAATTCATGTAACCCTTCATCCTTTTATGAAATATCACAGAGATCAAAAATTTTTCATAAATTTGTAGTAGTTCTAAAATGAACAAGCATTAACAACAGAGGTACATGTGAATGTAGACAAAGGTTTATGCCCATAGTAATATGGAATCGAAACTTGTAGCATCAGTGACCAATTGTGCTATGTAAAATTCTCTTAACAAGTCTTCAAGCAATCCATACATTCCCTATCAGTATCATCTTCCTATCAGTATCATCTTTCACTGAACATTCTGACAACAGAATTCTACAGAGGTAACCTACCTTTCTAAGTACAAAGGTAATATGCACAGTCTTCCCAGAGTAAATGATTCTGAGTAAAATAAATTTAAACTGTTGTTGTTTCAGTGCAAGTTCAATACTTAGTGAAAGCATTTTTGAGTGTCAATCACTCAATATCAAACTTCTGTCATAGAAAGAAATTCCACCCTGGCCATGGAAAAGTAGATTAACTCTTCACCCTTGCACGGATGTTGAAGAGGTCATAACAATTTGACAGTCTCACCTATCTGTGTTTTCTGGATCTGGAGAAGGCACAGAATGTGTTGCAGGAAGCGCTTCTACAACACTATGGGGTTACAGGGCAGCTGTTGGGTGCCATTTTTGTCCTTGTAATTGAGAAATGAGAGTTTTGTCTACATTCTTAGCATTAGGTTGAACACTTTCAAAGTGGATATGTGTCTCCACAAAGGCTGTCTCTTGTCTCTCCTCTTGTTCATGGACAAGATGTCAAGGTGTAGCCATGGTCTGCAGAACAACTAAGCCCTAAGTAACTATGATCTCCTGCATGCATATAGCGTTTTACTGCTAAGTGTGAAGCAGCTAGAACAAAATCATCAGCTCCAAATCAGAGATCATGGTCTTCTCCTGGAAAAGAGCAGACTGCAATTTTCAGGGGGGGGGGCATCTAACTAATGTGGAGGAGTTAAAATATACTGGGATTTTTCTCATGAGTGAAGGTAGAGGGGGACTGGCAGACTGATTAGTAGACGGGTACAGCTACTGCACTGGAGTGTGGTGATGAAATGATAGTTTACTCGTAGGGACAAAACTCTCACTTTAACAGTCAGTCTGTCTCCATCAGCTATGGGCATGAGTGTTGGGTAGTGACTGACAAAATTAGATCATGGATACAAACAAAAGAAATGTAGTTACTTTTCAGAATAGTTGGGTACTCTTTTTATAAGAGGGAGCGCTCAACAATGAGGTGGCACACAAATCTTGTCAACATGTTCCTCTGGACACTTCCCCATGAGGTGTACAAGGTATGACCCACTGGGAGGAGGCCCCAGAGCAGAAACAGAATGTTGGAGGGATTATATTACTTCTCTTGGGGATCCCACAAAATTAGCTTGAACACTGCTGCTGGGTAAGGGAAGTCAGATCTACCTTGCTCTGGTTTCTGTTACCCATGACTCTTATCGAGACAAACAGTTTAGAAAATAAATTGATGGATGGACAGACAACTTTGCAATCCATAAAGACATTCTTATTTTAAATGGCTGGCTTACTTCTTTAAGCATTTTGGCTTCATGCAGGCAAACTAGGCCTGAATGTCGTCTATCTTTAAGTACTTACTAATAAACATTAATTCACCAATCATAAGGTGCAGAATCCTACCTAGACAAAGGTGTCTGGAATGCAACCTTGAGAGATTTTGCCAAGAATGAAAAAGCAATTAATTCCGAAGTGTAACCAAAATACCAGAGTTGTACCAATCTCCTGCGGTACTAACTTCTCAATAAACCTGCCTATTTGTCTATAGAATTTATCACAGATAAATAATTAATGGTCTAATGCCCAAACTAAAATGCTCATACTATGAAACTGTTCAACTACTAACCAAAGCATACATTACATATGAAAGAGTTAATGTATACTCACAGGTGTAAACTGCATCTGTCTGTATCAAGCAGAAAGTATCTGTACATTGTTTATGTACAGTAATATCTGAAGGTTAGTCAGACTGTGTTCCACAGTTAATAACACAATACCCCTTCAGAATAATCTGTACACCACAGTTTATACGGTGTGTGTACTTTGAAAAAAAAACATGCAACTATGAGTATGATTTCAAGAGGTGTAATCCACACATTTGTATGGTAATCTGTTAACCAGGCCAAGAGTAGTGTCTTAACATTATATTTCAAGATTTCAAAAGACTAACCTATAATGCAAAAACTATCTAAAAATATTAAAACAGCAAGAAATAAACAGTCTGCTACTTTAAATATTTAAACATCAAGTAATAAAATAAACACAAATGACAAAAGTATTTCTTAATACTCAGGGACAGATATTAATAAGTAAATCATTGGTGGTTCCAGTAAATGTTTCTTTTAAAAAATGGAAAAACATTCTCCTTGAAGTAGGAGCTGCACTAACAATATATTGTGTTTCCTTGAACTTGCTCAAGCAAACTAACATAAAAAGTATCCTAACTGAAAAATTATATAAAATGTTCAAGTAATAAAAATATGACACAACAATGTTCAGCACTCATCCTTCAGAAGACATATCAACACCTTCACCAATCTTCAACTATTATCATACAGATAAAAATATACATTGACTCTTTAACAGACAATTTAATTCTAGGTCATCCTCATCTGCTTAGAAAAAAAATAAATAAAGTGCAGTTTAAGTCACTGAAGATGAAGCCAAAGCTCTTGTCCTACCTGAAACCATCTTACTTTGGTGCATGCATGTTAGACATAGAGAGACATACAAAAGAAAATAAATGTATGTAATTCAGTCTCAAATGTCAGCTTTCTTCACATGTCAAATTTCAGTTGGTGCAAAGGGTTAATGTCGCGAGTTGCAGTTCCTGTTCCTGTTGTACAGGATATGATTCCCCCGGCCCTCATTTGCCTACTGTGTGGCCTTGCACAAGTCACTTAAGCAGACAGTGCTTGAGGGCAACTGGAAATCTGGGCAAGGCTCCTCACTGGTCCTCTGGAGTGCATGCCTAGTAACTATCTATGAACAATGCAGTGAGACACTAAACAACAGAAAATATGCATAAGTATACTACTAAGAATATGAGCTTGGCATAGCATGTAATCAAGGTTCAACAGAAAAAATACTCAGCTGTCCAGGATTTTCCTATCAATTTCATATACCTAATAACAGTCTCCACTGTAAAGGTTTGACAATCTAAATATATATCTACCATGCATTACTGCTTATTCTACATGTAGGGGTGAGCAACATCATATAGCAAGCCTAAAATTTATTTGAAATCTCTAAATATGAACGACATCTAAGTTTCAGGTCTGCTTACTCTACTGGAATGAGTACAGCTAATTAACTGATATGACAAATGTATATCACTTGCATGAACGTGTCCTTCAGGTATTTAAGAGTCCATCAATAATCATTCCAACGGAAAATAAACAATATTCTATATTGTTTCAAAAAACACAGTTCTGTTTTAGGATGACATATGTAATCAAAGTACAAATTTGGGTCTATTATCACGTAATTGAAGTTTTATAACTTCGAACACTATATGGTCGAACCCATATGTTCGAAGTTGTAAAACTTCGAATATGGTAAAAAAATAAAAATAATAAAAAGCTTACCTAACGGCTTTAAGCAGGGGTCAAGCCCCCCTGCACCCTCCAAACCCCCTGCTCTTTAAATATACCAACTCCGAGACTGCACTTCAATGCAGTACAGTGCAGAAATGGAGGATTTCCCTTTACTACACTGTAGTGCGATCTTGGACTTGGTATATTTAAAGAGTGGGGGGGTGCAGGGGGGCTTGCCCCCTACTTTTACCTGGCAGGTAAACTTTTGATTATTTTTATTTTTTTTTACCGTAATCAAAGTTTTACAACTTCGAACATTTGGGTTCGACCATATAGTGTTCAAAGTTATAAAACTTCAATTACGTGACATAGACCCTACAATTCAGCTGTGTACTCTTCATGCTGGGTATGATATTTAAAGTATACATGTTACAAGCATTCCTGAAGCAAACTGAAATGTTGTTTGCAAAAACCAGTACTGAATCTTCAAGATCTGACAATCAAAAAATTCTAATTTAGAGCCAAGTGGCTTTGTTTTCTTTATTTCTTTTGTGTGTTTGTGTGTTTGTGTTTGTGTTTGTGTGTGTGTGTGTGTGTGTGTGTGTGTGTGTGTGTGTGTGTGTGTGTGTGTCTGTGGGGGGGGGGGGGTTGTTATACGATCTAATGTTACATCTGAATTTCATTCTGAAATGCCATTTGCCAGGATATGAAGGAACAGCCTCAAATAACAGAAAGGTAGATGAAGGCCAGGACCAAGTGTTTATCAGCTGCCTATCATTGTGTGAAGACTATAATAAGGGTTACAATAGCAACTCAATGTCTGATCTGGTGGAGAACAGGACAGGATACCACACGATCTACATGGTGGGTAATAGAAGTGATTTTCTTGACAGGATGCCAGACATCACTGCATACTTCCAAGCCCTGTGCAGCAAACAGGAGATTCCTCTATGGATAGACAACTGATCCATATGTGCAGCAGTTTAAAAAATTGTACAATTAGAAGCTAAATTCAAGCACTTTAATTTCAATCCAGACAACATTAAAGTACATGCCATCTCCAAAATGGGCTCCTCTCCCTTGACAAAAGTTCAAACTGGACTGCCTTAGACAGAGATGAGAAAATTTAACAACAGGAGGACCTGTTGAATACTTCAGGGTAAATCTGAAAGTATCTACAAAGTCTAAACAGACAGTCAGCAACAGACCTATGCCACCCAGGAAAAGTGGAAGATCCCTATCAGGCCTAGAAGAAGGTTTTAGGAAAAAGAGTGATCCAAATCCACTCTTGGATACCAGTGGATCCAAATGCCAACATCTACACTTTGAGTTAAGCAACAAGGAACAGCTAGGAAAAAGAACCTCCAGAGGAGAGACATGCCCCCTCAAGTCCTGTCTTCTTCAGACCTGCAGACATAGTAGGAAAATGTATCAGCTATGATCTGCCTCAGGATTGAACAGGATTAGCTGTGGGGCAAACCTACCCACAAGGACTGCCCCCACCCAAAGACAGGCATTTTTTGAGAAGCTATCTGCAAGACTTTATCACATATTAAGAAGGCAATGAGAACACTAACTGAGTAGCTGAATGTTCATAAAAGGAGTGAAAGGTTTCCAGACAAGGGGAAGGAAAACATCAGCATCCTAGCCCTATGTCCCCAGAGGGCCAAGAAAACACCTCTCAGTCAAGTTGATGAAGGGAAGGCACCAGAAACAGCTAATAAAACCCATAGTTCCATTGTCAGTATGAAAAAAGACCCTATAACTGAGGGCTAAATGGGGCCACTAAACTAGTTCTGTACCCCCTCAAGGCAGGAAGGGAAATCACAGAAATTTCCCTGCTCAAAAGGCACTGCTGAATCTTGGAAACAGTCTTGAGATCAGAAAAAGGGTTCAAACGAGAAACAAATCAATAGCCTTCCTCCAAGCCAACAATCAGGCAAAAAGGAGACCTATAAAGAGGGAAAAGTAAATGGAAAGTACAAAACATCTAAGCATGTCAAGCCTGGACTACCAACACACAGAGGGTGAATGCCCAGATGAGGTTAAATGTCAAAGTAGAAAGATGGAATGGAAAGGAATTCCACTCCTATCAAGCTGTTGCCAGTGCAGATAATCAGCTTTGAGGCTGAGGCCTTGTAAAGCTTCCCTCACAATAGGAGGGAGAATAGCCCACTCAGAGTCCAAGAAGGAATGCTACCTCCTCTGGAGGAAGGGAAGGTCAATTTCCCATTAATGTGTGTGTGTGGATGGAGGGCTCCACACTCATGGGAATCCAAGCAAAGGAAAAAGAGCAAATGCTCTCACCTTATCCCTGGAACAGAAGCAACCTTCTTCACGTATCACATGAGGGAGTCTAGGCCTGCTCCTCAGCTCCAATGGGAAAAACAGTAAAATAGGAATGGGAACAGCAGGAATGAATAATGTAACTCAAGAAGGAGGACCATTAAATGCAATCTAGGAAGTGACCCAGCTGGAGAGGAGTTGAAGGTCATTACTCTCCCCATACACCAGGGAGCCCCACTAGATGGGGAGTATTGAAGACAGGCACTTACATAAAACCTGATAATTCCATTTCAGGAAAAAATTTTAGCCCTGCTCCCTAAGCACTTCTAGAAGTGTGGCAAAACAGGTGGCAGGAATAAGGACCCCCTGAAAAGAAGAGAACCTTTGTAATCTGGAACCCAGGAAGACATTAATCAGATATACGGTATTCGGCATTCATCACACATATCATTGAGTACAATGCCCCCTTTGGTATGTACCTAACCAGGCATGTCCAACAACTGGAACATCCACAGAGGTTCCTCACTAAAAGAATGCAGGGCATAAGTAAAATGTCTTATGCAGACCACCTCAAGGCCCTATCCCTGAATTCTCTCTCCTACAGGCTGTTAAGGGGAAATCTATGTCTGGCATACATGGCATTGTCAGATCCCACTCTGATGGACCTCATGCATAGCCACAAAACAAACAGCACCAGAGTTACCCGTTCTAAAGGCTTAAACCTTGCCTGTGATATAAATAGTACCTGCTGGAGACACAGGTATGTATCCCAGAGGCTACCCTGTTTCTGGAATAGGCTCCCCATCCATGTGAAGCAGAGTTTCTCCCTTATCAAATTCAAGGGTCACTTGGACAATTGGATGGGAAACAGGAAATTCATCCCTGGCTTGGCACCTATATCTCTAATGGACACAGGCAACTTGCAAACAGTTCATCTTCCAGGCCCCTGCTTTTAAATGTTTCATCTCCGCAGCCCCTGCTTACACTTATCAAGAGTACCAGAACTTGTCAGAGATTTGGGATGCATGGCTATGCTTAAAAAGGCCCTTGTGGTCATTAGCTTAGTAAACACCTTTGAACCTATCAACCAGAGAAAGAAGCGTCAGGTCAAACAACCCACTTCTGTAAACTACTTTCTGGGTCATAACCCAAGGGGGAATGAATGCAACAAAGTCAACTGATACAAGTATACACACATGCCCACAACCTTTTGCCAGGGCACAGACTACACAAAAATAAAGTCCTAGTAAGATGAGGTTGTGCCAGCATGACAAACTCCATTGTGAAAGTAGGAACATCCCTCATCCTAGAGTCTGACAGCATCTTCAGAACAGCTAAGATCCCTATATCAGGACTGCTAGGAACCTGGAGAGGTGAAGAGTATATCTGACAGCTCTAAGTCCCAACACGGGAAAGTAATCCATCTTCTTGCTAACACTGTTTCAGATGTTGGCCACCCTGTCCAGCAGATAGGTAGGTGTAGAGTTAATGAACAGTGAGACATTATTAAGACAATGGAAATGTCAGTTGTGGGCCGGTGGAACTAAGTGTCACTGCAATCTACCAAAGTAAGACACGTGGCCCTCAGTTCTCTTGTGAGCAACATCAGAAGAGTAAGAGTGCCTCCAGGCTTGTATGACACAGTATGAGCTGGAAACTGGGACAGGTAGGGTCTGTGTGTGTGTGTGTGTGGGGGGCATGCTCTGAATTAAGCACTTGCAGCCTGCTAACAACCCTACAGATCAAGTTCCACACTAATGACACAAAATGCCATCCAAAGATGAACAAGCATCTGATCTCTGGATCCTGGATCACAGACCCCATGGCGGACTCTCCAAGCATTTCTTCCACAATCACAGCGGACTAGATCAGACAATCTAAGGGAGAGGCCATAGGAGAAGGCATCTAGGCCTCAATACCTCCAATCCATGACAGATAATGCTAAGGGATGCTCCCTCTGATTTACTTAGATGGATAATGGTAAACCCCATTATGCAAGAGAAAGGAGGCAATAACCACCATGGGATGCACTCCTCTGGGTAGGAGTTGAAGTGTGCTTCTCTCCAGTCTTAAGTCCTCTTTAGAAATGCAGTGCTAGAGTTGAGCTGAAAATTTGCTCACTGGGGATGATTGCCACCTCTGAGAAACCAAAGAGGCAGCAGATGTCACAAACTTAGCTGTACAAGATAAGCCAGCATTGGCCAGCGCTGTGATGGAGAAGGACAAAGCTCTAACAATGGTCCATGCAACCAAGGTTTTATTAGCAGCTTGGTTGTCTGAGGCACTGAAAGGAAGAGATGGGTGTGTCCATCCAGGGGAGGTAGTTCATCTAGGGATTTCCTGTGAAGAAGCGTGGTTCATGGAGATGAGTAGCCCGTAGACATAGCAGATGAATGTAAGGAGGTAGGAAGGGGAGGAAATAAGTGTAGGTCATTACAACACTCTACAGCAATAAGGATGATGTGTGGTCCCAGGATGCCCTAATGATTCCCATCAGTTCCAACCTAAGCAGATTAAGTGCAGGGGAGATAAGAAGGGACAGGTTGACCTGACATAAGACTGGGGTATTGAGACAAGCTGATGGTTGACTGCATGGGAGTGGGAAAAAATACAAGCCAGGACTGTGATATAGAAGAATAAAGCCCTGACTTGAGCCCAGTCATCCTGGACTTATTAACGGCTTCAGAGACTGAGTTATAAGCAGGGAAGGGGGACATTTCAATCCTGGGGGGAGGGCACACAGTCAAGCGCACCTTGTTGTTAATCCCTAGTGTATTCTGGGATACATGGGGTGCAGTGTTTGAACCACTTAGGGGAGGGATGATAAGCAGTACATCCTCACTGCATATTTGCTCCTTGACGTTACAAGTGCATGTGGGGTGGGGTCATTACAACAGCATTAAAAAAAAATTACCCTGCAGCAATATGACACTCCACCAATGTATTTTATTTCCTCAATGGCACTGGACATATGGTCGGTCCAATAGTCCCTGTGAATAAGTAGATTGGCTGGTGGCAGCTAATGGTCATCTGCAGGAACAAACAAAAAAACTTACCTCTACAAGACTATGGCCCCATTCCAACACTCTTAGTAGTATCTCAGTAAAACCCTGGCAGGCAAATTAATGACCTGCCTTCTGGATGTTGAGAAGGATCTAGACCAAGTCCCAATATGATTGTCTTTTTACTATTCTTCTCAAATGCAGAAAAGCACTGGGGAAGAAACAAAGCACATGGGAACAAAGAACATTTTACCAGTGATAGCAGGGATTGAAATTCAAACTGTGTGAATACCAAGGAAACTTTTCAGCATGGTGGGAGAAGTAGGCTTATATAATCAACATGTTATGCCATGGCATAAGTCATCATGGTAGAATACTTGTCCAAGAACATAAGAACATAAGAACTTTCAGAAAAAAAATGCCAAATGCAGACTTGTGGATAAAATAAACATAGGACCATCATGGAGGATTCTATGTGTTAGATTAGCTATTTTAATTTTGTATAAAAGAAATGTAATTAAGTATAAAAAAATAATTAAAATGCAGCCTGATTACAGTCTGTCACTGGTGATGTTAGAGATTCTGGAGTTATGAGCACTGACAGCACTTCAAACTACTGTTCAAAACCTAACAGTGAATTTGACAATAGTGTCCTCTTTTTATGAATATATTCAATGATATGATGTTACTACACCAAAGATACATTTTTAAGCAGCAAAATATGTTTTTTATTTTCAGTTCTCCAAGGAGAGGATCAACTCACAACTGAGTTAATGACAACCTTGTACTATCAAAAACTTTAGAGAACAATCAGAGTGCTTCACCTTGTACAACAAAAGGAAAAGATTTGGCCAAGTTCTCATTCTACAGAATATTCCTGAGACAAATGCATTTTCCTCCTCTAAAAAAGCTCTGATGGGGGCAGGCAAGTCATGGAGAAACATGCTTCTTAATAAATGAAGCTAAAGCCAAGTCAAGATACTCCTGATACAATAGATGCAGCAATGGAAAAAGTGTGCCATAATGTAAACTTCAAGAAACTACATTTACATACATCATTACAGAGAGCTCTGGACTACTAGTCTGTGCTGCAATGCAGTACAGGCTCTGCTGGATGATGAGACGTGTTCACAGCTTTGAATCTATGATATGCAGACAAAATGATTGCTCCGTGGCTTAAATAAGGTTGGAAATGCCCCTGTAGACATACAGCATATCAAACACATATGTCAGTTTCAGTAAGCATCATCTTCTAGCAGTCCTGAATCTTTGGCAATATCAGCTTCATCCATCTGCTTTTATCCCAGTGAATTCTGTCGTCCTAAACTGCAGCACTGCTTAACTTTTTTCTTCGGGTCCTTTCCATACACACTGCTAAAGAAAACAAGAAAAGAGATAGTGAAATCTGATTGCTTATTTTAAGTTTTGATAGGCACAACTGAAAAAGTGCACACTTACCATAACAAAAAATCTTCAAGAGCATCTAATTCTCAAATCTTCAGCAGCATCCAATTCAACATGCAGTTACTTCATGGAGTTATTCAAGCAGAAGATTGTATTATTTATCTCTCTCCAATTTTGGCAAGCATCAAACCTCACCCTATAAATCAGACCCAGAGGGGTGGCTAGCTATTCTGCTGCCTGGTGCTGTCACCCCACCCAGTCTAGTACCTCCCCCTAAACTGTAAGCTGAAGAGCAAAAAAAAAAGTTCTTTGCCATGAAGTGCTAAACACTTCAATTCTAAAATTAAATAAATTAATTTCCTTTTAAAATATAGCAAACTGATTGCTATAGTTTATGCCATGCACAGACCGCTAAGCACTTCAGTTCTGATCACAACTGCAATGCTGGCATTTGAATATTGGTAATGCACTGCACTGAAGACCGATCAGAACCTTTGATCATGCCCCATAGTATTTTGTACCTGGGCCAGCTACCCCTTACCACCACATTGTTATATCACAGGCCAGACCCATCAGTTCCACCATGATGCATACTCCGTAGTGAGAGTGAGACCTGGCTGGGGATGGCAGTCATACAGGTAGCCTAGTGGTTTGTACCTCTGTCAGTAGCTTGACAATGAAGGTGCATTTGATATGGCCCTAACCCTACTCTGGGCAGAGGACAAGTAACCTACTGTACTATGGGAGCCAGTATGCCCTCTCTGTATGACTGACACTTCCATGCACAGACAATAAGGGCTACTATGGTCATTGCTTTGTGGTTGAACACCTGCCCCAAGGCTTTCTTTTACATTACCTTTCCTTATTTCAGAGATTGGGACCTTTGATAGTCCCAGTTTGCACCCCCCCCCCCCGCAAATGATAAGCATGCTTATAAAAGAAGAGCTGAGGAGAACAAAGGTTTTGTATGTATATTTGTGCTGTAACTCTAGATCTTTCAGAGTACTTCAATCAACAGATCTATATGAATATCTTGCCAGAAAATTGCACTGTAACAGTTTTTGCCTAGGTGTGATCATGCTCCTGGAGTTCCCCAATATCACCATCTTCTAGGGGAACTTCAGAAAGAAGCTGATAAGCAAAGAAACTCACTCAGTTCTTTTGAGCAACAATACACAAAAACATTAAAAACCTGAGAAAAGTGGGACTTCCAAGATGGCTGCACATTGAGCAACAACTTAATTCTATCTCTTCCATTGTGAAAACAGAAACTCAACACAGAAGGCAAGTATACTTGTGTTTATGGGTAAATGTCAGTAACTGCCTAAGTGTACTCCCTGGATGCCAGGAAAAAAAGAAATACAGAGGACCTGGCAAAAAATCAACTACAAAAAGTGAGGAAGAAACACTGACTAGGGAAAGTTCTGCAGCTGTTCAGCAAAAAACAATGCAACTTCCATACATGAATTCCAGTAACCTACAGGAAGATATAAGACATCTGCACACAGACTTGGTTAAAATAAAAGAAACACTGATGGAGTTTATCAACACAAACAGCAAAATGTTGGAAAAATGGAAGAAGCTTTAAACAGATATTCACATGAGGTGATAAAGCTGCAAAACTCATATGTCGAAATGAAGAAAAGGGTGGCTGAATAAGAGACTGCTCAGTAAGAGATGTTCCAAAAATAATAGAATTAGAGGACAGAGAACGTAGAGAAAAATGAGATTTTCAGCTATACCAGAGAAGCTGGAAGGAAAAGACTACATTAATTTTATGAAAGCACAAACAAGCAATTGAACTGGTATTCCACAGCAGGAGTTTTAGTTGAAAGGGCACGCCATGAGTACGCTCCAAACTTGGTTATGAGAAAGCAATCTAGACTTTTAATAGTAAAGATGCAATCCTACCAGCAGAAGGAGTTGATTCTGACAAAACTGTGGCAGAAGGACAAAGTACTAAAAGTGGGAGACAGAAGAGTGTGAAGAATGATTACTCGTTGTACCCCACGCAGAAGATGAGCAAATTTATTCCACTATTCAGGGAATGTCGAGATGCAGGTTTGAGGTTCAAACTGCTGTACCCAGCTGTCTTCAAGGTATTCTTCCCTGGAGGGACAAAATCATTTTTTGATGAAGTACATGCTAAGGAAGAAATACAAAAGTTTGCCCAACAAAAAGCAAGCTGTGTAAAAGAAGGATATTCTGCTTCTTCTTCTTCTGGTAATAAAGACCACAGAGAGACTGAACCTGTGAAACATTATCCAATGTTTCAACTGAAAATGTTGGAAAGAAGGAAGGGAGCATGAGAGTTTTGTAGAAGAATCAAGTGTACATTGGAAATTAAGCAGAGACAGGATCTGGGAGATATAAATGAACATGAATAAAACCAGTATCTTAAAGTGGGTTTACAAAGCAATAATTATACTTGTGAAATATGACAGAAGAAAATCTGGAAATATTGGACTTTTTCAAAATTTGTTGGACTTGGGGGGGGTGATAAGACTCTAAAGCATATGGCCTACTTCATGTCATTAATGTCTGGGAAAGTGCTTTAGGGGAAGGGAAGAAGAGGGAGAAAGTTAACAGAAAGTAAATATTTTTTTCCTAAATAGTACTATTTGTGTGGTGTGTGATTTTCTTTACATGCTATAAAGTTTCCACAGTTATTTTTAGGTGTAATAGGGATTGTAAACAGGTGCTGCTGCTGTTCTTTTTTTTTTTCTTTCTCCTTTCTCCTCTCTGCCTGTTCACTTTTAAGAAATATAAGCACTGCAATGTAAAAGAAAAAGCCTGGTTAAAAAAGCATGATGAGAGAAAAAATTCTCATTCTTGCATAACAAATGACTGGATTAAGGCCCTTAGATTGATTTGGTAACACATTTTAAGTGAGAGCAAGTAAATGAAAATGAATACTGAATACTATAAGGCTTTTTTCTAGTAAATACATGTTTGCTTAGTAGCAAATCTGCAGCTGGTCTTCATGTTTCCATGGAAACAATCTGATAAAGAGAAATTGGCTGTCTGGTTCTCATGTCTCAAATGAGACAATCTGATAAAGGGAAACTAACTGCAGTCTGGTGGAGAGTGACTGACTGAGGAAAAAAAAAGAAAACAAAAGAGAAATTAGCAAGGAGATAATGTTCTCTGAAAGCATTCATGGGTTTTCCCAGCTGGGAGAGCTATAAAGCTAAGACAAAACCAATTACACTTAGTAGAAGCACAGGCTGCACCATACATTTTAGCATGCATAACCTTTCTTTTAGGTTAACTCAAGTTTGTTAGTGTGGCTGTCATTTTGGGACTTTTGCTCATATTAGGAGGGTAAAACTTCAATATTTGAAGATACACATAGTTTTGTCTGTTAGCATTTAGATAATAGGTTTTAGGGGAGTACTGGGGCTGTGGTTTTTTTTTTTGTTTTTTTTTTTGAGGGCTTTCAATAAAACAAAATGTTTTGTAAGATGTGACATAGGCTCAATTTGATATGATAAGAAACAACTGCATAAAAGTTCACCCTGTCAAATACCGTATACACGTAACACAAAAGCTGGAACTAGACATTTAGCAAAAAATGTGTTATACATAATAGGTGGAAATAATAATTTTTAATGCAATGATGCTTTCTGAAATGTCTTTAAATGTCAATGGTCTCACAGACAAATACAAAAAAGAAAGAGTAGTGAACTATATTAAAATATGTAGAGTGCAAATAGCTATGTTACAGGAGATGCACTTAGAAAGAACTAAACATGCTAATTTGATAAAGAAAAGTTTTCAGGATGGTTATTCTGCAGTATACCAGGGACAAAGGAAAAGAGGAGTAGTTGTATTAATTGCAAGAGGACCTCCAATAGTGATAAAAAATGATAAAAAAGATAATAATGGCCGATTTGTAATGCTAAGGGGCTACTGGCAAGGGAGGAGGATTACACTGACGTATTTATATTTCATCTAAAATTGCTATAATGGAGCTTAAGAAATAATCAGTTTTCAGCAAGGAATATTACTTCTATATCTGGACTGGAATGTGATTTGCAGCAGTGATGATGCATCTGGGGGACCTAGAAGGAAAGTACAACAAAGAAGGTATATTTCTGAATAAATTTAGGAAAATATTTGGCATGGAAGATGTGAATTCAGTAATAAGAGTTCAGAGTGAATTTACATATTATTCCCCAAGATATAAAAACTGGGCTAGGCTAGAGAGAATTTACACTTCACAAGAACATGTGCATTTAATTAAAGGTCTTGATACGCACCCAATAACTATTTCAGATCATGCACCAATAACAACTAAAATAAAAACAGAGTGTAATGAAAATGAGATACTTTCACTTTCTCATCTATCTGCTGAAAAGAGAAGAATTCAAGGAATGGAAGTGGAGATTATTCAGGAGCTATTCGAGAGGATAGAACTTTCTTCTGAAAATACAGCTAAGGGTGGGATAAAACAAAGGGGGAGTTTAAAAATAGAGTGGAAAGTATTAAGAATTATTTAGAGGGACTGACAAATGTTAAAGTACTGCAGAATAGGGTGACTCTCACAGGACAAGAAGAGGGTCAACTGCAGAATTCTAAGCAGAAAATAAGGGAGTACCTCAATGATATACACGAGTTTAGAAAGATTGCTGTTAAGCAACTGTTTTTGATAACATCACTACAGCACAACAACTTTTAGCACAAATACTCAAGCAAAAGAAAGTAGAAAGAGCTGTCACCAAGCTTAGGGAGCCTATAACAAGGAAGTTAACAAATGCTCCTGTACAGGTATTAGAAATATTTTGGAAATTCTATGAAAGTCTCTATAAAACAGAGAAATATGGGAATCAAGAAAAGCTACACATGGAAATGTTTATGGAAGAATTAAATATGCCAAGGTTAGAGGTAAATGAGGCTCAGTTATTAATGGTTACGATAAGGAGGAGAGTAGATAAAAATTGGGATGAATAACCAATCTACAGGAAAGTCCACAGGAATAGATGGTATTCCTGGGGAAGTTTGGAAGCTAGGAGGGAAAAAAAAAACAATCAAGATCTGGAAGGTTTTGTTTAATAATATTTTAAGAGGAGGAGAAGTACCAACATCCTGGAAGAAAGCAGTGGTAGCTGTAAATACATAAACAGGGTAAAGATCCATTGGACCCAGCTTCATACAGGCCCATTTCAATACTAAACCATGATTATACAGTGTTCATGTCTATAATGTCTACAAGAATGACAAAAGTAATGCCAAAACTGATAGATATGAATCAAAGTGGCTTTGTGGTGGTGAGGCAAACATTTGACAACATTAACAGAACATGATGATCCAGAGGGAAGCAGAATGTAAGAAAATGCCATTGTTGTTGGTGTGTCTTGATGCAGAAAAAGCATTTGACAGAGTAAGCTGGGACTTTATGAGCAGGGCAATGAAAGAATTTGCATTTCCTGAAAAAAAATATAAGGTTGATTAGGAGGATTATGAGGGATCAGAGGTGAAATTTAAAATGGGTGGAGTCCTTCCTGATAATTTCTGCTTGAGCAGAGGAACCAAGCAGGGGTGTCCTCTTCCCCTTTGTTACTTGCATTATATTTAGTACCACTGGCAGAGAAAATAAGGGACTCAGACATTCAAGGATATAATTGGTATGGTAGTCAAGAAAAGCAGGCTCTATTGACAGATAATATTATTTTATACCTGACAAAATCAGAAAAAAACATTACTGTGCTGTGGAACATTTTGAGACAGTTTCAAATCTTTTTGATATAAAAATGAATGAAGCTAAAACAAAGGCAATAATGGTAAATTATGTACCCACACACGGACTGGTTCAGCAATATCATTATTTATGAGGACATGATAAAAGGAAGTATTTAGGAGTATGGATTACAGATGATTCTGGTGTGGCAGCTAAGGATATGTGGGAAGAGACTAAACAAAAGATAATACAAAAACTGAGAAAAGCGGAAGCTTTGTTATATGGACATGGATACGGACAGTAAGTTACAGGCAGTGAAAATGTTTTTAGTCCCTTTAGCCTTGTACAAAGGTCAAGCATATTTCTATCAACCATAGGAAATGTTGTGGATAACAATTAATAAAGAGCTGATGGACATTATCTGTGAGGGGAAGACACCAAGAGTCAAGTGGGAAAAGCTGATTTTTCCAGTAGAATAGGTTGGATTGGGTTTACCCAATTCAAACAGGTATTTCAGAGCTATACTATTAAGGCTCCTATACATAGCACAAGCAGAAAACTATAATTCAAAGTAGAAAGGGCTGATGCTGAAACAGGGGGAAAGCTCAAGAAACAAGGAGAGACTGTGATTTTGGATGTAGGCCTTTTAGGAGAATAACAATAATCATACAGAATCCCATAAAGTAGCAGAAAGTATTCTACGATCTAAGCCAACACAGGAATGGAGAAAGGAGATTCTGCCAATAGGGATGACTGCAATTAGTGACATAGACAATAACAAGCAGGGGATGGAATTTATTGAAGAAAATGATCAAATGAACCAATGTATTGGGAGCAAATAACTACAGAGGGAAAGATGCTAGAATGGGAAGATGCCAAGAATTTATTTGGACTGCAGGTTAGAGATTGCCTTCCTCATCAAGGACTGATATCAGAGTATAGGCAAAGAGAAAGAAATGGGGGGGGGGGGTCCAAAATGAAAGACCAGCACTGATACAGTTTTTAGTGGAATATAGAACAGAAGTTGTAATTAAAAAAGGCATAATTAATACAGCACATAAAAAAATTTAATGATAACTATAAGACCAATCAGAGGAGGTTAGAAAGGATTGGGAAGAGAGACTGGATAAACAATTCACAATGGGAGGATATATGTTATATGTATGGCTTCCAAATATGCAACACAATCTGGAAGCTATAAGATTTTTGCTTGGAATGTTTACATAGATATCTTTATATCCCAAGTAGATTCCAGGGAATTTTTCCTCAGGTAGACAGCAAATGTTGGAGGTGTGATGGGGAAGAAAGATGACTAGGAACATAATTTTTGGGAGTGTAGTGAGTTGGTGGACTTTAAGGATTCCCTGGAGGATGCACTGTTGGCGATGCTGGGTGGCAGATTGGTGTAACAAGGGAGTTGGTTTTTCTGAGCTATGACACAGAACTGGAATTGCCTAGACATGGTAAGGTCTTACTGTTTCTAATTACGGTAGCTGCCAATAAGGAATTACTAGAAAATGGAAATCAAAATCTAAACCAGCTATGTTAGAAGTAGTGAATATAGTAAGAGAGATAAAACAACTGGAATTGAGATATTTAGAAAATGTTAGGAGGAAACTATATAGAAAAAAATAGGAATTGTGGAAACAATACATACAAGTGAGGAAAGAAGTTTAAGAGAAGGCAGGACTTAAATGAGCTGTGTAATCTTTCACTGAAAACAACTGGGTAAATTATAAGTGATGTACAATGTTTGCAAATGGGAGTGTGTCAGTTTAATTTGTGATGTAAAATGTTTGCAACTAGGATTGTGTTGGTATGGTTTGTTTTCATTTATATAAATGTATGATTGCTTATGTCGGAAGTGATGGTTTAATAAAGATGCGTCTTGTTTTAAAAAAGGGGCAGGAATTGAATATTTATGTAATAGAGTAGCTAAGGTGTAAACCTTCTTCCCCCACCTATCCAGTGCTCTGGAGTCCCTTTAAGAGGGTACAGGATTTTTAGCCATAGAAGCCTTAGCCCCTTTGGGACCCTGGGAGATTGTCTCTGGATCAGCAACAGGGCTTTTGTAAAGGAATTTGTGTGAGTCAAGCACTCTATAGTATCTATCTGGTTTGGCTGGAGCAGGAGGTAGAGAATCTGGATTTAGACTGGATTCTAAGTAAACATCATCCACAATGTCTAAAACTGGGGGGAAAGCAAGTGGTCTGTGCTGGTGGAGTAAAAGAAACTCTTGGAGCCTTTTCTTTGAGTCGGAGTAGTCCTGACCTTCCCAGTGGAAATGTTCCGTCATGGTATGTAAGGTTTCCCCAAAGGAATAGTCTTCAGGGGGAGAAGCTGAGGGAATGGAATCTTCAGCATCAGAATCTTCATAAAGGGGAAAGGAGTAATCCTGTTCCTCAGAGGAGCCTGAGGAAATAGACACTTGATCAGAGGAGGCATAATCCTCCTCTTGTCTAGGCCTTTTATTGGGGGTGGGGGGTGGGTACCCCTGATTAAAGAAATCAAATCTTCAGCCATTTTAAGCATCTGTTTCTTAGGCATGGGGCCTTGAACTGGAGACTGAAGTGCAATCTTTTTAGGTTTTAGAGGAGTCTTAAGCTTAGCATAAGATTTTATGGTGAGAGTAGTCGGTCTGAAGACACCTTCTGAAACCGAAGGTGTTTCTACAGCACTGGCTTCTCCTTCTGCAATGTAGTCAGTAGGGCCTAAAGAAAATGGCTGCGTCGGCCTAGAAGTCTTTGCTAGAGAATCCGAAGCGGTCTGGGGTTTCAATTCTGCGATAGCCAGGGGCTGCGTAGGTGCCTCACTGAAAACCGGAGAACCGGCGACCGGCCCAGACAAGGCCTCAGAGTCTAGCTTGGATCTAGGCTGCCTGTCTTTATCTTTGTGCTTTTTATGCACGCCGGTAGTCGGTTGCTCCGACGGCATAGTGTAATTAAATTTCCTACTGAAGTAGTGTCATGCGAAATCAAAGCGTCGCTTTATAGTTCGCTTATTGAACCTAGCACAAAACCGACAACCAGTGACATCATGGTCTGGGCCTAGGCAAGGTATACAATAAGAATGAAAGTCCTTATGAGGTATTTGCTTCCCACAAGAAATGCAATTGTTAACTTTTTCTGACATCGGACTGAGGCAAGAAAAGGTTCCCCAACGGGGTACTTAGCTTTGAAGACTTCGGACTGAAACTCAATTCGAAAATCTCAGGTGTCGACTGACCGGCACTTGTGAACTGCTTCTGCTTTGGGCACCGCGCGGCAAGAAAGACTGAAGAAAATGGCGTTGGATGCCTCTTATATACCCCTGGCGCACTGACGTCAGGGAAGAAGCGACAGCAACGGGCGCCGGACCAAGACTTTGGAATTCGGGCCGACTGCGGGACCGCCTGATGGCAGGATAACCCAAGTGTGATGACTGCAGCAGGGTAACATGATGAACATCGGTGTACACTTACTGTAGGCATTAATGAATCTCAGGAAAAATCTTTAAAATACACCTGATATAGCAATCAAAGGTGGAAAACATTATCATATACAGACAATAAAACAACCCAAGTAATTTAAACTGCACTATAAAATATTCTATTTTATAACATATATAATGTTTTAAAATCTTAGTAATTTAAATCGGATGGTTTTGTTGCATTCCACAAAAGTTGCCTCCATTTATTTTATGTCTGGTGGGAGTATCATCTCTTACTCCTAACTGTACTTTGCCAAGAACACAGAATACATTTCTTTTAAAGTTTGAATGCTTGGTAAAATGTTTAAATAATGCATTATTCTCATTTTTGCTTTTAACAGTATACAAATATAACGTGTTATTTATCATCCTAGTAGTTCTTCCACTGAAAAAACAATCATAGCCTAAACACAAAGCAATGCAAACAGTATTCTTTTGCCTAAGTAGCTCTGTACCTAGTTTCTAGTTAAATTGCTTTGAGTAGAGCATACAAATGGGGTCTCCTTACTCAAGGAACTGCCGAATCAATGATGAATAAAGGGGGCAATAACCCCTTTAACAAACCTGATAAATCTCCTAAGACTCAAATCAGCCAGAATGAAAAAGCTTACTTTACCAGTGTACTAACTTATCGATTAAAGGAAACAACATAATATATGAAAGAATCCAAGAAAATGGTAACCAGTCTGAGTTGTTTTTTCTTGACATAAAGGAAGCAGATTGAGTTTGCCCCTCCCACACCAGAACGCTACCGAATATGTCACCTAAGAAATCCTAAGGAAAAGACCAAGCGGGTCCAATAAAACAAATCTTTGGGCAGGTCTGTGACATCCACTAAGAACCAACAATTTGATAGGGGGATGAAGGAAGGGACGGTTGAGATGAATGGAAAAAGACAACAAAGATTTAGCATTATGTTAACCACATGGCTTTCATATCCAATCTTGTCTCTTCTGTCTGCCTTGACCTGTGAGACAGAGTCCCCATCCAGACTAGTTGGGTGGTATTAGGAGAGAATATTCCACAGAATCGTGGAGCCAAAAGAAGCCCTCGATGTAGAATTTATATCAAGCTTGCAATGAGACACAAAGGTATTGAGTATTTGACCAAGTAACCACAAAGAAAATATCAACCTAAGAAATGTGACTGAAAAAAGGCTGTTGAAGTAGATATTGCCCTGACAGAATGAGATTTTGATCTTGAAGGCAAGGATAAATCATTAACAGTGTAGACAAAGGATACACAGCTGGAAAGCCATCTGGTTAGTGTGACATTAGAAACTCTTTACCAGACTTAGCCTTGGAGAAGGACACAAACAGCTGATCTGATTTTCTGAAGTCTTTGCTATTTAAATAAAGTATCAACTGTCAATGAAGGTTTACAGAGTGAAGAATGTATCCACCCTTATTAATGAAATGATTAGAGTGATTCAGATTTGACTCTGAGGCCACCTTAGGTAAAAAGGCTGCATTACTAGACAATGAAATACCTGTCCTTGTATATAAAAAAATAGGGGTAAAGGGAAAGTACAGGACAAATCCTGAAGTTCTGATATTTGTCTGGTGGAGGTTACCACAATTATAAAAATAGTTTTCGATGAAAA
The DNA here is from genome assembly GCF_019279795.1 of Protopterus annectens. NCBI lineage: Eukaryota > Metazoa > Chordata > Ceratodontiformes > Protopteridae > Protopterus > Protopterus annectens. The sequence continues at coordinate 627,880,955 of NC_056746.1, forward strand.
GAACCTTAGATCCACCATCACAACGGCTCAATGGCAGTCTTGGTTAAGGCCTGTAATAAAATGAACTGATCCCAAGGCAGAACGAAATACCACAAAGGAGGTCTGAAAAAGGTATCTTTCAAAAAGACTTTAGAAAACCTTAGGTAATCTATGGTAAAATGATCCTGACCAACATGGAAATTAGAAATGACTGCAAGCTGAATCTTAATAGTAGAGTAGCTAGCCCCAGACTGGAAAAGGCCAGCTACAAATTCAAAACAGCATTTAAAGGAGCAGAAAATGGGTCCAGACCCTACAATGTGGCCTAAATACTAAATCTTCTCCACTTACTTATGCAATTATTCCTGGTGGAGGACTTCTGAGATGAAAAAAGTATATGTACAACTCTCTTGCCAGCATCAGAAGTGGAAAAACCTAACAGCCTGAGGGATTTTACATTCGGGTGAGGCTGACCTAAGGGATTGGAAATTAGATCCAGAACTGGATCTAGAACCCATGGATGGTGCATTAGTTTCAGCCACATAAAAGTTAACCAGACTGGTCTGGGCCATACAGGGCTATGAGGATTACTGTCACCATGAAACAAGCTGCTTTCTGAGTTGGAGAGTAACAGTATAGGAGACCCCAGGTCAATCATAGACTAGAGCATCTGTCACTAACCTTACCTGTGAGGGATCATATAAAAGAAACTACTGCACTTTGTGTTGTAAGGGGTCACAAACAGGTCACAGCAAGGCTAGCCCCAATGACTGAAGATCTGCACAGCCACAGATTGATTGAGGGACCACTTGTGAGGTATCAAAATGTTTCTGCTCAATTTGTCTACTAAAATGTTGGATTTCCTCAGGATGTGCATTGCTGTTGGGAAGCACTGAGAGGACATTGCCCATTACTACACCCTTATTGTCTCTCGATACAGGGGATAGGATACAGTTCCTCCTTGTTTGTTGATGTACTAAGCCACCATCATTTTGTTGCTCTGGATCAAAAACACACCTTTAAAGAGAAAATCATAAAAAGCCAGCAACACTAGGAGGATCACTTTCATCTCCAAAACCTTGACTAGCCCAAAGTTTTAGAAACTTACGCACACCTTAATGTTAAAAATACTGTCACCTATATGGTAGCTTGGGGGTTACCTTGTTTTCCGAGGGGGTATGACTATACATTTTTGGCATTTTAACTTCAGGCTGGCTCTGGCACCCAGTTATCAGTTTCGTAGTGAGCCCCCCTCTGAAGGATCTCTGTGTCCAATGTACTTTCCACTATGGCCCCCAGTTTACAGTCATCTTTTGTCAGTCAGCAGTCCTCCTCTATGTTTGCCTGTGAGAAGTAGAAGCCAACGCCGAACAACAGGGGACCACTGCCCCACTGTGGGACCCGTGACGGGTACTTGTGTGGAGTCTGACATGCGTAGCAACCTAAAACAATCTGGTTCTGTCCTTCTTGCAACCCATCAGCTGACATATGGGATTACATTTACATTAGTGCGTTTCTCTTTTTGGGAATAGTGGGGTAGGTATATGCTTGGGGTGGTATTAAGTGGCTTTGTATGGCTCCACTTTCCTAGCTCATGGCCTTCCTTGATGTCTGAAACATCAGAAGAAATGAAAGGCAGTTCAAAGGCAAGTCCCCAAGTGTCTTTCAAATTCAAAAAAGTCCCCTATGTCTTGTCTTTGTCTGTCTGTTATGATCCTGTTCTCTCCATGGCTTTGCCATAGCTTGGCAGAGCAGCGCTGATGGGCTTAATAGGCGGTAGTGGGAATTGCCGCCTTTGTGAGTGCATGCTGGGTTTTTATAGATTGGGCACGTATCCGTATATGCAAGGATTATCTTTGGTAAGTGGTAAGGCTAAATACGAAGTTTAGTATGCAGTTTGTTTAGTTTTGGGTTTTAGGTGTAGGTCCACACGGGGCTGTCATTTTAGCTGTGAGAGGTTTTTAGAGACAGCAGCTTTGATGTGCTGGAGATTAGAGATGTCTGGGAGATGTTATCTCTCCGTTTTGACTCGCTGTTGGCAATGTCTGGGGGTTAGGGTGAAGTTGGACTAGTCTGTCTGTATGTTGATTGTATCATGTTGTTGTTCAATTTTGATTTTTATTGTTTTAATTTGGCGGTCTTCTGTATCTGGCCACCCAGGTTTCTTTCATAGCTGAAGAAGGAAGAGATTATAATCCTTTTTATCTATTTTTTATTTTTTGATCAATTTGAAATTTTTCCTTGGATGATTTTTGCTCTTGGATTTTTTTCTTTCTCTAATTTTGGGTTTTTTCTCTTTTATGGTATTTTTCTCCATTATTGTAACAGCTTTCTCCTCTTGTCCTTGGGTTTGTTTATTTATGGCTGGTTTTATTCCAGACTGGAGGTTTTGTGGAGGAAAAGTCTTGGTGTTTATAGGGAGGATCTGCCTGGCATTTGCTTTCCCTGGGCATCGTAAGGGAAGGTTTGTACCAGAGTCTGAATTTTTGTGACCTGCAAGTGTGAGGGCAGTTGTAGGAGAAAGGATTCCACACCTTGAGGTGGTTGTGGTTTTGGTCAGTGAGAGGGTGGGATACTGTGGTTCTTTGTTTTGGTCTGGGGTGGGATGTGGGTGAGGGATAAGTAAGTTTTACTGTTGATGAGATTGTGATAGAGATGTACTTGTGGGATATATGAGAGCATGTTCTGTTTGATGAGAATGTGCAAATCAGCCTGACTGAGACCTGGTACCTTGGACTCTCTTCCCCTCATAATGCCCCCCACAACCCTTGGAGGGATGCATCCATGGTCACAATGGCCACAGGCTGGGACAGAACAAATGGATGCCCTGAGGAGACATGGTTGGACATCAACCACCATGAAATGAGATGAAGACAAAGTACATTTGTATAAGAACTTGCCATAAGAGTCTCCTACTTATCATCGTTGCAGTATTCTTTACAACTGGGATATCCTGAAGAGGATAGCTGTATGTCCAACCAGTGGACCAAAGCATAAGCCCTTTCATGTACCTTACATCACATGTATGTCCTCCATCTGAGGTGTACGGTACATAAATGATGTACAAGTGCTAAATCCACAAGACTGAATTAGCCCAGAACAGGAGCAGCAAATTAAGTAGAAAAGAAAGGTGGTACATACACATCCAGAAAAGGGAAAATAAGACTCCTCGCCCAGAGGGAGAAGAAGAAATAACGGCGGGAAGGACGGTGGGACAGAATACTGCAATAGTGATAAGCAGAAAAATCTATTGTTTTGATAAGTACTTACATAAATGCATTATGTCCTTCCTTAATCACTGTTGCAGTATTCCTTACAATAGCGAGACTACTACAGCTACTGTAAAGACTGGGAAGAAGAAGAAGAAACTGATAAATCCTCCAAAAATCCATTGAGGATGGTTCTAGCAAAACTTGCTCTGGCCCTTGAACTCAGATCCAACTTGTAGTGCTTAGTAAAAGTAAACAGAGAAGAACAAGCAGCAGCTTCAAAAATGGATCTAGCATCAAAACCCTTAAAAAAAAGCTCCAGAAGAGGCAACTACCCTAGTAGAATGAGCATGAACAGAAGTAAGAAAATGCTTCCCATGAAAAGAATAACAAAAGGAAATGGCTTTAGAAATCCAAGAAATGGTTTGCTTGGAAACTGCCAAACCCATTTTCTTGTCCTGAAAAGAAACAAAAAGTTGCTCAGATTTCCTAACATCTTTAGCCTTGAATAAATATCTGAGCTATCTATGCAAAACCAAAGACTGGATAATCCTCTCACTACTATTTTGAGGAAATGAAAACAAAAAAAAAAAAATGAAAGACGATGGAAAGTCTGACTTAAAAGACCCACACTGAACACTTTAGGCCTAAAAGTAGGACTGGTTCTAAGGGATACTCTTGCCTCTGTGGAAAACCAGAAAAGGAGGAACTGCCATAAGGGCCAGAAGTTCACAGACTCTTTTGGCAGAAGTCAGAGCCACCAACAAGACAGTTTTCCAGGTACAGAATTTTAAAGAGGAAGAAGCTGCTGGCTCAAAAGATGACTGGGTCAAATTTTCAAGAATACATTTTGTCCCAAGAAGGAGGAATGGGTTTTCTTGGAGGCTTAATATGAAGGACGCTTTTGAGAAATGGTTTAAACTCAAACCTAGAGGAAAGTGGCTAGATACAGAGGCAGACAAGCAAAATAGCTGACAAATGACCTTAACAGAAGAGTACACCAGAATAGAATTTATCAATTCACACAAATAATAAAGTACAGTACGGATATCCACCAAAACAGGGTGCTAGTCATTGCTGTGACACCAAGAAGAAAAATCTATTTCACTTAGCAACATAAGATTTTCTAGTAGATAGTTTTTCGGCCTTTTGCAAAATCTGAAACTCACCCTCAGAAAACTGATGCCTAAAAGGAATTAAAACTCTATCACCTAGAGAGTCAAAATTGTAAGGTGAGAAGTTGAGAGTGAATTAGAGAGCCCTAGTTCAGTGTGACTAGATCCATGTTTTTGGGGTAACATGTAATTATTGCCCTTGACCAGGTGAAATAGAAGAAAAAACAATACTGCCTAACCCATTAGGGAGTCACCATTAAGATTGTGCGCTTGTCTCACACAATCTTGTGTAGGTCCTTTGGCAACAGATGAAGAGAGGAGAAATGCATACAGGAATAGCCTTTCCAGGTAAAACCCAAGGCTTCCAACTTCCAAGACAGAGGACTTGGCACTCTGGAACAGAACTTGGGGAGTTGTCTGTTCTGAGGGGAGGCAAAAAAGATCAATTTGAGGAGTACTCCTCTGACATACAATGTCCAGGAAACACTCTGAAAAGCTTCCATCCCTGAGAATCTGCTCAGGTTGTCTGCCACTACATTGTGTTTTGACGGAATACAGACCACTTGAAAGGACAAAAGATGGTGGATGGCAAAGTTCCATGCTAGGAAACCTAGTCTGCAAAGACGGTAAGACTTTGTTCTCCCCTTTTTGTTTATGTGCCGCATAAAAATGATGTTGTCCCTGGAAACTTTGAGTGGACCTGGAGTCTAAATGTAATAAACAGCCTCAAGAGCCAGGATTACAGCATTCATTTCCTTGATGTTGATATGCTCTTCCACCTTCTTTGACAACCAGATCTCCTGGACCCTGATGTTGTTGGAAAATGCCCCCAGCTAGGTCTGAAGCATGTGTAAACAGCTCCTGAGTGGGGGAGGGTACCTGAAAAGGAAAACCTGGATTTTGATATATTTGGTAGATCCACTACAAACATTACTTCTGTACAAAATGCAAGAGAGGAATAGAAAAATCTAGAGGCTGAAAGAAAACCATCAAAGAAAGGGCCTTGGGAGTAGCAAGAAAAGCAGTCATAGTAAGGCTTTGAATCCTGCACCCCAAGAAAACCTGGTCCTAGGAGGCATCAAAACCAACTGCTTTAGATTGAGAGTGAAGTCCACAGTGCAAAGCAGACGTGGTGTGAATTCCTGGTTCTGCAAAAGAACTTGCTGAGAGAGGGCCTAAATAAGAAGGTTGTCAAGACAAAGAAAAATCTGAAAACCACGGAGTCTGCAAAAGGCAATGATTGGGGCTAGAGATGTGGTAAAATCCCTTGGTGCTGTAGAAAGACCAAAAGGTAAGGCAAAGAACTTATTATGTAAAGACAATGCAGAGAACCATAAAAACTTCCTCAAGACAGGATGAATGTGAATATGAAGATAATGGACCCTTAAAGGCCACAGAAACAAGAAAAGCCTTAGGAATAAGCACAGAGAATAGAGACGGAAGAGTCAACATTCTCAAGGTGTTGAGAAAGGAGAGGTCTAGAATACATCTCCAACAGCCCTCTGTCCTGGGAAGCAAAAACATCCTCAAGTAGAAACCCTTGACCCTCCGGGCAAGGAGACACTGAGTGAAGAGCTCCTTGAGCCAAGAAGTCCTGAAGAAGAGGAAGAAAATGAAGTAATTGGCAAAGAGAGGGGAGGGGGTTGAGAAATGCCTGAAAAGGCAGGAAGGGACTTCCACACAATGTAATAGCCACTGGGAATTACAGATAGAACCAAGGTCCCTATTGTGATCTATGGCCAAATGGAAAAGGACAGAGTTAACCTTTAGGAAAGAGGAACCTGGCTGAGGGGAGAGTATGAAGATCGTCAAATGGAAGCTGATTTATCCTGAAAGGAAGACTTTTGTCCCCTGGAATCCCAACCAGATTTCTCAGAAAAGAGCCTCTTAGATGACCTTTTATCCTACAAAGTATGCTTACATGCAAAAGGAGCCGCTTTAGAGTGGTAATTCCTTTTCATTTAGGACATAGGACATATGCTTTTCTATTTAGGAATAAGCAAAACAAAAAATGTGTTTAAAGTCTAGCATGACCTTCCCTTAGTCTTACAAAGCTTTAAAGAGATCCACAGCAGCACAGTCAAACAGATTCTGGGTATCTAGAGCAGAATCTAATAACTTTGCTTTAACATCATCTGGAAGGGACTGAAAGCAAAGACGGGAATACCTTCTAATGACTATCCTTTATGCAGCTGTCCTAAATGCATCATAGTTGCATTTAATGGAATGGAAAGCTACTTGTGATGAACTCACTAAGGAAAGTGCTGAAGTTTTAGAAACAGACCAAGGCAGGTCAGCTAACCCACACCCCACTTTAACAAGAAGGCGTGAGCACATATCTAGTTATATGTGTCCAATAAATGATGGCCGTAAAAGCCAAGGTAGCAGAGGTTTACACCCTTCTTAGCATACCTATCCATGGCTCTACTATCCTTGTCTGATAGTAACATTTTGGCAGAAGCAAGCAGCTTAGTGAGCTTGTCATTTGAGAGGGAAATTACAGAAGGATCTGATGAGGGATTCTTATACAAGAATTTTTAAGCCTTGTGGGCCTTATAGAAAGTGTCCAGCTTTTTAGCAGCAAGAGGCTAAGACTCGGGGGCTTGACAGGCAGAAGCAAAGGTGTTCAAGAGAGTTTCAAGACCAGGAGAAACAGCAGAAGATTTAGGGGAATCAAAAGTTTAAGAGGATCATAGCATCTCTTCTGGACATCAGACATCTGACAGCTTACCAACTGAAAATGTTTTATCATTTTAAGAATAGTATCCCTAAAACAAGGTTATTTCACTAGGGAAACAAGGGATAGAGTATCCTCCTCATCGATCCCAAAGCATGAGGTGAGCAAATCTGGGAGAAGTAAGCTAAAGATTCCTCCCCAGAATCCAAATCTTCATCATCAGATGAAGAATTACACCTAAAAAGGCCTTGTGTAAAATCTAGGGGTGCTCAGCAAAAGGAGCAACATACCTTGTTGTTTTTTGTATCCTTTTTGTCACGGATACTTACCCTGAAAAATCTGGAATGAACCCTGTCTTACCTCTGTGAGAGAACCCAGTACTTCTTCCCTTACTAGGATCTGTGGAATTCCCCCTTAGGCCCTTCAAAAAATACCAGCCGTGGTTCCAACTTCTTGTCCTCAACATATGTCGGCTCAGCCTCAGAGGACATGCAAATGGCATGCCCCATGTCGGGCTCTAAAAAGGATCACAACTGAGGGGGTAAGCATCAAAACTAGGCAGTCCTCAGTCTCTTCGTGTGACTCTACAGTGATGTCCAGCAGAGGATGGACAGCAGAAATCTCCAGTTGCAATATCCACTTATTAAAGTATAGAAAACACACTGCCACAGCTAGGAATCACCCGTCGATACTTTATTAAACAAAATCACAAATGGATTGAGCGCTTTCTTCCCTTTGACCAGGGATTTCATCAGAATTTATTTATTTTATTTATTTATTTGCAGTTGGTTTACCAGGATAGTCCATTGGGCCAAAAGAACCCGTTTTCAATGGAGTCCTGGGGAGAAAAGCTCCAATACAGACAAAAATTAGGTGCATACAAATATAAAAATACAAAAAGATTGTACAGAGTAAAAACAAAAACATTTAAGTTCACAATTCAAAAGCATTCTAATCAGTACAGTATGATGAGGATAAATGAGAGGTAGGAAAAAGAAGGGGTAATGTGATAAACATCTAGAGGAGTTATTCAAGCAGACATCAAAACCTTACAGAGTAGGTAAGTTGATGGAACTTTGGTTTAATAGGTAGAGATAATGATCAAAAAATGTAAAGGATGATGAGATATAATAAATTTATGAGGGGAGAGAGCAAGAGCAATCCCATTGGGACCTCAGGTATATATGGAGAGAGTTTTTAAATGTGTAGCGGTTAGAGGTGGTACAAATGGTTGGTGGGAGTGAGTTCCAGAGGCGGGCAAGGTTGAAGGATAGTAGGTGTTTACCTGGGGGGTGAGATGGTTTATGGACTTCTAGTAGGTTTTGATTGTTAGATCTTAATACTCTGTTTGGAAGGTGCATTTTAAAGGCAGAGGACAGGGATGGACAAAGAGAAGGACTAAGAATGAGCTTGTGAGCGAAAGTCAGCTGTATATAAGTAAGATGATTAGGTAGTTCGAGCCAGTTTAGGGTTTGGAGAGAAGAACAGTGGTGTGTGTAGGACCTGTGTCCATTAGCGAATTTGGCGATTTTATTATAGCAGGAGGATAGCTGGTTTTTTAGAGAGGACTGAAGGTTGGTCAGTAGTGGGGCCCCATAGAGAAGGGAGGGGATGAGAAAAGAGGAGGCGAGTGTGATTTTGGAAGAGCTTGTAAGGTACTGATTTTGGCGGTAGAGCATACCTAGTTTTTGATGAGTTTTTTTAATATTTAGTTGTAGATGGGAGTTGTAGCTAAGCCTATTATCAATATGTACACCAAGTAGCTTTGTTTCAGTCACTAGTTCCAGGGGTAAGTTATTTTGGCTGGTAATTGAGAAAGAGTTTATATTGAAGGAAGTGGACTTGGAGGGGGTAAATACCATAAGGTTTGTTTTGGAGGCATTGAGTGCCAAGTGATTTTTTTTCATCCACTGCTCGGTAATTAAAAAAGCTTCCTGGGTAAGTGTTTGGAGCTGAGAGGAGGAGGTGGCAGAGCAGATAATAGTAGAATCATCTGCATATTGGATGATGTTTGCAAAAGGAATTGATTTATGGAAATCATTTATAAATATATTAAAGAGGAGGGGACCAAGAATAGATCCTTGAGGAACTCCAGTGGGGGTACTAAGGAAAGGGGAAGTGGCCTTTTTCCATTTAACAGCTTGGTTTCTATTTGATAGATAGCTAGAGAACCAATTTATGGAAGACGGAGAGAGGTTAAGTTTTGACAGTTTGGTTAAGAGCAGATTGTGTGAGATAGTGTCGAAGGCCTTGGAGAGGTCAAGTAGTACGGTAGAGACTATGTGGCCGGAATCACGTGCAGTGTTAACAGTCTCAAGGAATGATAAGAGAGCTGTGATAGTGCTGTGGTTTGGCCTGAATCCATGCTGTGTAGGAGTTATAAGGTTGTTGTCCAATAGATGTGGCAAGAGTTGAAGGTGGACACATTTTTCCAGGATTTTAGAAATAGGGGACAGGATAGCAATAGGACGGAAGTTGTTGATGCTACAATTGTTACCTCCTTTATGTAGAGGGATAATGAATGCTTGCTTCCACAGTTGGGGCACAGTGCATTCATGAATAGATCAATTGATTAGAATGCTGATGGGATAAGCAATAGCCTCTGCAGCTATGCTTAGGAAGTAGGAGGGAATGGTGTCAGGGGCATTAGTGCAAGGCTTCAGTTTCTGGAGAAGTTTCTTTATAGTGGAAGTGGGTGTAGGTTTTAGTGAGAATAGAGAGGAATGTGGAGAGAGAGAGTTTGAGGGTGATGAGGCAGTTGGAGTAGTGGATATGGTGGAAGATAGGCAGTGTGATGTGGAATTGGGGATGCGGTTGTGGGTGGGAGAAGGAGGGGGTGTATTAGATAGTGAGGTGGAGCTTGTGAAGGAGGAGGTGAGTTTGCCAATGGAGTCGATGAAAAAGGAATTAAACTGTGTAGCTAATTCTAAGTCAGGAGTGTTTGGGTCTGGGGTTGGAGTGTGTGGTTTGCTGGGGTTAAGGAGGGTGGATATCCCCTTCCAAAATCTTTGAGGGTTGGTTTTATTATTGTTTTGAAGTGTGAAGAAGTATTTTTGTCTATCTGAGGTTAACTTTTTGACTTTATTTCGAAGGGTTTTGAATGCAATATGATGTTCTGGAGTCTTAGTTCTCAGATAGAGTCCCCAGGCTTTGTCTCTAAGTCGATAGTTGCTAGTGTGGTTTTGGTTAGCCAGGGGCGAATTTGTTTTGATTCTTTTTGTTCTTAGAGGGGCATGGGAATCAAGTATTCTTAAGAAAGTGGAGTTAAAGTGAGCAACTGCTTCTTCTAATGGAAGTGTCTTTAGATTATTCCAATTAATAGCTTTCAGGGAGTCTACAAAGATTGATGGGTTGAAGCTTTTGTCATTACGGTAGTAATGTAGTTGTGGGAACGGTATCACATACAGGGCAGTCGATGAGTAACAGTAGGCAGATGATCACTAAGAGGGTCAGGAAGAGTACCGCTATCTGAAAATAGTGGGATGTGATACTAGAATCCAGTCAAGGATGGTGCCACAGGAGGGTCTTTGATGGGTGAGTTATGGTATTGATTAGTTGGGTAAAGTTATATAGGTTGATGTTAAGAGGATTTGTTAGGGACTGGATGGAGGCCCAGTTAATATTTACATCTCCTAGGAGTATGGTTTCATTGCTAATGTTGTCAGAGAGCCAAGAGAGGATATTTTCAAGTGTGGAGATATTGTCCCCTGGGGGAATGTAGACAGATGCAAGGCATATGTGTTTATGCTTATTAACTTGTAGGAGAGTGAGGAGTAATTCTGCGTTGTTAAATGTAGGAGTGGGTTTGTCGTAGGGGGTAACTATCAGGGAAGAGGAATATAGGAGGGCTACACCACCACCTTTCCTTTGGTTCCTGTCTTTTCTAATGATAGAATAGCTGGGTGGAGTAATTTCAGAATCTTTTATAGAGGGCTTTAACCATGTTTCTGAAATAGAAAGTATGTCAGGTTTATTATGCATAAGCCATGCATGGAGGGTTGGGACTTTATTCATTATGCTTTGGGAGTTTAGAGAGGTGAAGTATATAGGCTTGTGTGAGGAGGAAACGAAGGAGGGGCCAGGGTTGGGATGTATATCACCAGATAAAAGACTGGAGATGAGGTGAAAGATTGGGTTCAAAAGATGATTAAGTAGAGTGAAATGGTGATTTGGGTCAGTTGTGATGATTATGGGGTGTTTGGTTGCTATGGAGAGAGAGTTTTTTTGAAGGGAGAAAACTTTGAATGAGAAGGTAAGCAGCTGTGTTATTGGGTAAAGATGGGGAGAGATTGGAGAGTGCAAATGTGAGAGAGGGGAGTTCAGATGGTTGGTAATATGAAAACATTGTATATGGTGTGAAGTATGGGGTTGGGTGAGGTAATAAAGGTATGATAGTTTAAGAGATAATAAGAGAAGGATACAAATGGATGAAGGATTTAAAGGCATGTTGATAAGGCTGCTTAGTGTTGTTTGTTATGGATGTTTTATATATGTTATAAGGTAATTGTACAGGGGGATGGAGAAAACGCTTTGTAAGGATGTGTAGGATAGGGAGTAGTGAGTGTGGAGCTGGAGGAAGAGGTAGTTGAGTAGAGGAGTGTTTGGAAAGAGAAGAATGTATGTATTAGCTGTGGGAGTGGTTACAAATTGGGTAATAGGCTGATTGGGGTGTGTCTAAGGTGTAGAGGGCTAATTGGTGTAGGGAGGAAGTGGGTGTGGAAATTGGAGGGATATAGGTAGAGGTACTGGGGGCGGGTGGGATTTGGGGGCAGGGTAGGGGAGCGGAGGAGTCTAGGCTTAACGGAGCGGGAAGAAACCAGGAGAGGAGGATCGAGAGTCAATCAGAAGAGCATAGGATGCAGGAGAGTAAGTTGTAGCTGGGTAAGTAAGGTGTTTCTAATTAAAATAGGTGAAGTGGGCAAGAGTATGGATGAGAAAGAGAGGGTAGCAATAATGAAGATAAAAGCAAGAAATGAGTGAAGAAAGAAAACAAAAGTAAAGTATGGTAGGGGACGCCTAGTGGCCAAATGCAGGAGTGCACTTGAGCAGCTAGGAAGGTCTCAGGACAAGATAGGATGGACTATAGAGGAGCAGGGGCAGAACTCAGAAAAAGATGGGAAGGGAATGGAAGGTCTATAGGCTGCTAGCTGTCCTGGCAGGGAGATAGCTTACAATGTTAACAAGCAGGAGTTACAATGGTAGGAGCCCGAGAGACAACAGATGTACATACTTTCACAGTGTCCTCTGGGAGACACTCTTCCAGGTTCCGAATAAGGAAAGGATGCAGCAGAGCAGTATGTCTCTTAGATAAATTTATATGGAGTAGGTGGCCTTTGTTGAATGTATGTGTCCACCCAGGCGAGGTCCCAAGAGAAATTATAGGGCAAAAAAAAATTTTGCAGTGTCCTCTGGGAGACACTCTTCCAGGTTCCGAATAAGGAAAGGATGCAGCAGAGCAGTATGTCTCTTAGATAAATTTATATGGAGTAGGTGGCCTTTGTTGAATGTATGTGTCCACCCAGGTGAGGTCCCAAGAGAAATTATAGGGCAAAAAAAAATTTCGCAGTGTCCTCTGGGAGACACTCTTCCAGGTTCCGAATAAGGAAAGGATGCAGCAGAGCAGTATGTCTCTTAGATAAATTTATATGGAGTAGGTGGCCTTTGTTGAATGTATGTGTCCACCCAGGCGAGGTCCCAAGAGAAATTATAGGGCAAAAAAATTTCGAGTGTCCTCTGGGAGACACTCTTCCAGGTTCAATAAGGAAAGGATGCAGCAGAGCAGTATGTCTCTTAGATAAATTTATATGGAGTAGGTGGCCTTTGTTGAATGTATGTGTCCACCCAGGCGAGGTCCCAAGAGAAATTATAGGGCAAAAAAAATTTCAGTGTCCTCTGGGAGACACTCTTCCAGGTTCCGAATAAGGAAAGGATGCAGCAGAGCAGTATGTCTCTTAGATAAATTTATATGGAGTAGGTGGCCTTTGTTGAATGTATGTGTCCACCCAGGCGAGGTCCCAAGAGAAATTATAGGGCAAAAAAAAATTTTGCAGTGTCCTCTGGGAGACACTCTTCCAGGTTCCGAATAAGGAAAGGATGCATCAGAGCAGTATGTCTCTTAGATAAATTTATATGGAGTAGGTGGCCTTTGTTGAATGTATGTGTCCACCCAGGCGAGGTCCCAAGAGAAATTATAGGGCAAAAAAAATTTCGCAGTGTCCTCTGGGAGACACTCTTCCAGGTTCCGAATAAGGAAAGGATGCAGCAGAGCAGTATGTCTCTTAGATAAATTTATATGGAGTAGGTGGCCTTTGTTGAATGTATGTGTCCACCCAGGCGAGGTCCCAAGAGAAATTATAGGGCAAAAAAAAATTTTGCAGTGTCCTCTGGGAGACACTCTTCCAGGTTCCGAATAAGGAAAGGATGCAGCAGAGCAGTATGTCTCTTAGATAAATTTATATGGAGTAGGTGGCCTTTGTTGAATGTATGTGTCCACCCAGGCGAGGTCCCAAGAGAAATTATAGGGCAAAAAAAAAAAATAGGAGCGTACTCCCAGTCAGGCACTGTAGCAGCCGTGGCGAAGAGTTTGAAAAATTTACATACATTCAAAAATTCCCCCCTTTTAAATACATTGTAATAGTAGTGATGTCACTCATAAAAAACTAATGAACTAAATTTAAAGTGCAACAAGCATAAAAAATATTCTGTCTATATTACAGGCAGCACAGAGGTGTAGCCATGGGAGCCTCTTGTGCCCCTGTGTTTGCCAATCTTGTACTCTTAGAGTGGGAACAAAAAGTATGTGTTCAACAGTGAGTTCTTTCAACATATGAAATTATATGTGAGATTTCTGAACGATATCTTTATTTTATGGCAAGGTCCAGAGAATAGAATTAGAAGTTATGTACCTACCATAACGTTCCATGTTAGTTGTTTTCTCTCGCCTTCTTTCTTGCTGGATGGGTTCGGAGCCAATCCTCGGCTCTGACTCGGCACTTGCTAAGCTCGAGAGTCACTTTTACCAGCTCGAGGCAGCCCCATATCCCATGATGCAAGGCGGTGATTACCCAGATCTCATTTGGTATCTAGAGGAAAAACTGCCCATAATCTTCTCACAAAGGAAGAAGAACAACTAACCTGAGAAGGCTGTAAGGGGAACCCAGGTAATTAAGATCCAGAGCTAACTGGTGTCCAAGGAAGACAATCTCCCAGAGAAGAAGGAAGTTCAAGGTCTGTCCAGGCTAGGGGGACAGGAGGGAGGGACGCAAGAAAGAAGGCGAGAGAAGACAACTAACATGGAATGTTATGGTAGGTACATAACTTCTAAATGTTAAGTTGTCAATCTCGCCTTCATTCTTGCTGGATGGGACCGGCCCCTAGCACCTCTATCCTGGGTGGCTCAATGGAACAGACTCTTGAGAACTGTGGAACCAAAACTTGCCCTGTCCCTGGAGGCCAAATCCAATTTGTAATGAGAAACGAAGGTATGAGGAGTGGCCCAAGTGGCTGCTGCACAAATAGTGTCTAAGGGTAGCCTAGCCTGAAAAGCTGTAGATGTGGCTAGACCTCTGGTAGAATGTGCTTTAGGTTTTGAAATCAGTTGTTTGCCCCTAAGCTGATAAATGTCCGAAATAGTGGAAGACAGCCATCTAGATAAGGTCACTTTAGAAACAGGGAGACCTTTCTTATTTTCAGCATAAGAAAGAAAAAGCTGATCAGACTTCCTAAATTGTTTTGTTCTGTCCAAGTAGTATCTGAGTTGGCGATGAACATCTAGGCAATGCAATCTTTGTTTCGCCCTGTCAGAATGATTGAGGAAAAATACTGGAAGATCAACAGATTGGTTTAAATTTGTTTTAGAAGCAACCTTGGGCAAAAAGGATGGATTGGTTCTCAAGGATACTCTATCCTTGTGGAAGACCAAGTAAGGGGGACAAACACAGAGAGCATGAAGTTCAGACACTCTTCTAGCCGAGGTAATAGCAACTAGAAAGAGTGTCTTCCAAGAAAGAAATTTTAATGAGCATGTAGCAGCCGGTTCGAAAGAGGGGAGTATCAAGGATGCCAGCACTAAATTTAGGTCCCACTGTGGTGGAGGATCCCTAACAGGGGGTTTAAGTAGAAATACCCCTCTGAGAAAGGCTTTACACAGTTTGTGAGACATAACGTTCTGGTCTGCAAATCCGACATGGAAATTCGAGATTGCTGCCAACTGGACTTTAACTGTGGAAGACGAAGAACCGGAGTGAAAAATTTCAGCTAGAAAGTCCAAGACTGACTGAAAAGGGGCAGTAAAAGGGTCTATGTTCTTAGACTTTGCCCAAAAGGAGAAACGTTGCTATTTGCTAGAATAAATCCTTCTGGTAGAGGACTTTAAAGAAGCTACTATGATATCTCTAACGGGTGAGAGATCATAGGAAGCCTGGCTAAGGAAGGAAGTGGAGCAACCAAGCGGTGAGGTTGAGGGAACGAATGGACCAGTGCAGTTGACCCGACTGGTGGGTTAGAAGATCTGGAACTGGGTCCAGATGCCAAGGCTGCACCAAGAGATGGCGATGAAGGAACGGAACCAAATTTGTCGAGGCCAGTAAGGGGCAATGAGAATCAGCTTGGCTCTCAAGACGGTAGCTTTCTGGAGTACTTGAGGTATTAACGAAAGGGGAAAGGCATAAAGAAGTCCCCGGGCCAATCCTGGGTTAGAGCATCTCTGGGGATGGCCGGAAGTGGAAAGAGAGAGAAGAAGTCTGGGCATTTGCTGTTTTGGAGTGTAGCAAAAGGTCGCAGCATGGGTGGCCCCACTTGAAAAATCTCTTCCACTATAGATTGTTTGAGAGACCACTGTGAGGCATGAGTATAGCTCTGCTCAATCTGTCCGCTATGATGTTGGTTTTCCGGGATATGCGTTGCTATTAGAAACCGATGAGAGGAGATCGCCCATTGCCAAAGTCTGAGAGCTTCTCGACACAAAGGATAGGACTTGGTCCCGCCCTGTTTGTTGATGTACCATACCATGGACATGTTGTCCGTGTGAACTGCAATTGTCCCTAAGGGAAGAAAGTCGTTGAGGGCTTGCAACGTTAAAAGCACTGCTCTCATCTCTAGGACATTTATGTGCAGGTGGTATTCGACCGGTTGCCACGTGCCATGGACCATCCTGCCCTGATAATGCCTCCCCCACCCGATCAGGGAGGCATCCGAAGTGACCGTGGCTACCGGGGCCGAGGGGACAAATGGTCTGCCCTGATGGACTAGGGGTGAAGAAGTCCACCAGGATAGATGGCTCTTGCAGGTCCGTGTCACAAGAATCTTGTGACGCATGGGTAACTGCTGGAAGGACCATTGGGTAAACAACATCCACTTTAGGAGACGCATGTAAAAACGGGCCAGAGGAAGAAGTGTGATGGCAGCTGCCATAAGGCCTAACACTTTCAGGACCAACCTGGCTTGTACCTTTTTGCTGAATAGGATCATCCGAACATGGTTTTGGATATCCAGGATTCTTTGGTTTGTTAGGTTTGCTGACATCCGAGTAGCATCTAGATCTGTGCCTATAAAGGTAATAGATTGGCAAGGTGATAAGGAAGACTTTTCGAAGTTGACTGAAATCCCTAACTGGCTGCAGAGACGTAGAGTGTAATCCCTGGCCTGGAGAAGTTGATGCCTGGTGGTGGCTGAGAGGAGCCAGTCGTCTAGGTACGAAAACACCTGGAATCCCTGACGTCTCAGGTGAGCCGTGACCGCTGCCATGTATTTGGTGAACACTCTGGGGGCTGTAGTGAGACCAAAGGGCAGGGCTCTGAACTGAAAATGACTGGTCCCCAGCCGAAAGCGGAGAAACCTTCTGGAGCGTCTGTGGATTTTTATGTGATAGTACGCATCTTGAAGGTCTATGGAGCACATCCAGTTGTTTTTGCCCAGAAGGGCAAAATCGATTGAAGTGTGACCATCCGAAATCTTGCCTTTTTGACAGACTTGTTTAGCCTGCTGAGGTCTAATATCGGTCTCCAGTCTCCCGTCTTTTGGGGACCAAAAGAACCTTGAGTAGATTCTGGATTCTAAATGATCTGTTGGAACTGGCTGGATGGCCCTTTTCTAGAAGCTTTGAAACCTCTAGCTTTGCAATTTCCTTAGACCGGTGGAACGCCTGGAAGGGATCCTTTTGAGGGAAGGGCTTTTCTCGAAAGGCATTTTGTAACCCTCGGATATGATCGACTGTACCCATTTGTCTTGAGAGAGGGAAAGCCAGGCTTCTGGGTACAGCGACAATCTCCCCCCGACTGCCTCCAAGGGTGGGCAGTCGGGCAACACCTCAGGGATGCTGGAAGCTTGTCAGAGAGAGGCTCTTCTGCCCTGGTTCTGGACCCCTCTGCCCCTAGGGCGTCTGTTGGTATTACCCCTCTGCCTCTGGGGTAAACTGACCATGTGCGCCAGGCGTGACTCCTGTGATTTTCAGAACCACATTTTCCCTCCCTTCTGACCTTTGGGGTAAGGTCTAGAAGGGGTGGAGAAATGGACTCCTACGACAGAAAGAGTCTTGCCGTCTTGCTCGCACCTGGTCAAAGTGTCCTTCACCTGAGGGCCAAACAAAGTTGTCCCATCAAAGGGAGAGTTTGTGAAGGACGCCTTAAAAGGGTCTGCAAAATTGCAAAGCCGCATCCAGGACTGACGTCTGAGAGCCACTCCTGTGCCTGCGGCTCTACTCACCCCATCGGCTGCATAAGAAATGAGCTGCATGGAGGAGTTAGTTATGGAATTTAGGATTCCCAGCTGAGAGGCAATCTTCTCTTGAGCCCCTGCAGCTGACAGATCCTGTACTACTTCACCCAATTCTTTGAGGATATCTCTTTGAAGTCGGGTGAAGTGACATAAATAATTCAGCGAATGCATAGCAAAGGTCGCTGAGGAAAACATCCGCTTACCATACCTGTCCATGGTCCTAGACTCCTTGTTAGGAGGATGGACTGGTATGGAAGGATCTGCAAGTTCCTTCTTGGTGGCGGCCACCACCACCATGGCATCAACCTGGACACCTTTAGTGAGAAACTGTTTTTCAGTGGGGGCCGTGATAAATTTAGAAGGCCACCTGGGGACTGGTTCCACCGAATCAGGAGATGCCCATGCCTTTCGAGCTATCACGTCCATGAGGGGGTCGAAAGGCGGAGACACCCAGGAGGTGGAGGGTCGAGATCCAAAAGCCTCCAGGTATACCGATTCATCCTCGGAGGGATTAATGGAGGGCCAGGTTCCCCCTCTGTTTCAGGAGTTCAAGGATGTCTGAAAAGGAGACATCCTCAGAGGGGGATCTTGGTGACCCCTCCGACTCATCTAAATCGGTATCTGATGTCGTAGACTCAGGGGAGTCTAAGTGCTTCCTCTTGCAGGTCCTCTTATGCGGGGGTTCCCCTGAAGAATCAGGAGAAACCTTGGAAGAGGAAGTTCTTCCCAATGGGGAAACCTGGGGCGATGGATCTCTGGGTCCGGGAGCAAGAGAGTGGGAAGAGATATCTACAGGCACCGTAGAGGGAGGAGCTAAAGGAACCGACTGCTGACTGAGCTCGGGGGCTAGCACACTCCTCATCACCTCGAAGGCTCCCCTCCCGGGGAGGACCAAGAGCTCCCGCTTTGAAGAAACAGGAATCCCCGGCCCCACCAAAAGGAAAGGCTCTGAAGCAGATGTCGGTGCCGAGCTCACCAAGGCCGAAGCTCCGAGAGGGAGAACGGGGTTGGACAAGGGTCCGATGCCACTCGCCCCCTCGGAACCGACCAGGGAAGCCCGAAGACCGGATCCCTCCAAGGACGGTCTCAAGGAGGAGATAGGAGTCGAAAACGACGGAGCCGAAAGGGGTGGTATCGGCTCCGAAGCACCAACAGTCACGGTACCAATAATCTCCGGCTCCGAGCTCTGAAGGACAGTCGAAGGAGGAATTTCTGGAGGGTGTGGAATAGCGATCGTCTGCTGAGACAGGCTATGGAGCATCTGGGCCAGTGCCTGTGATTTCAGCAGTCTACTCACCACTCTCTCCAAGCCATGGTCTGAGAGTCTGGAAGACCTTGAGGATCGGCTCCGATGGCTCCGCTCTGAAAGTAAGGGAGAGGCCGGAGCCGAGTGGATAGACTCCAGCAAAGGAGATCTAGATCTCTTTCTCAACGGAGCCATCGGAGCCGAAGAACCTTCGGTTCCAGTTGGAGCCGACAGCTTGTCGGCTCCGAGCTGGGTTAGAGATGTGTCAGCTCCAGCCGGAGCCGACGCAGGCTTCGAAGCAAGGGTATCGGCTCCAGCCGGAGCCGACAAAGGTACCGAAGCCAGGGTATCGGTGCCGATCGGTGCCGATACTAAAACTTCCGAGAAGGAAGGATCGGCTCCAGACGGAGCCGATCTCGACTCCGGTGGAGTCGGAACCAAGGCCACAGACTTGGACACTGAAGGCTGGGCCCTGGATGGCTTTGAGGGCTTCCCCGAGCCGGACTTAGCCAGGGAGCTCTCAGGCTTGAGAACACCTCTTAAGATAAATTTATTTCTACGTTCCTGCAGGACTCTCTGGCTGAATGAGTGGCAAATAGCACAGGAGTCCTGCAGGTGTAGGGGTCCCAGGCAATAAATACAAGAAGTGTGACCGTCTGTCAGAGACATCTTCTGACAGCACGAGTCACACTTCTTGAAACCTGAGACCCTAGTGTCTTTAGACATGACTGAGTCCTAAACACAAACACACACACCACTCAGTCCAAAAATCACACTGACTATACAAAAAAAACTAAGTACAGTGAATAAAAACACAAACACACCTAAACAAATCCTGACAGGAAACTGTTTGGGAGGGTAAGGCCTAAGGCCTGAAAAACAGAAAATATGGATAAGGGGACGGGAAGCTAACGGGAATAGGGCTAAGTGAATCGGGTAACTAACAAACTATGAATATGAAAAATTTAAGGTACTGGGATAGCTAAATTTCTCAGAAAAGAGTAATTAAATTCACTTACCAGGAGCTGGCAAAAAAGGTGACCTCATGAGCGAAGGGGCAAACGAGATCTGGGAAATCACCGCCTTGCATCATGGGATATGGGGCTGCCTCGAGCTGGTAAAAGTGACTCTCGAGCTTAGCAAGTGCTGAGTCGGAGCCGAGGATCGGCTCCGAACCCATCCAGCAAGAATGAAGGCGAGATTGACAACTTAACATTTATAGATTTAGTTCATTATTTTAATGAAAGTACAGGATTCCTAAAGTTCGCATATGTATACAATAAGAAAGCAATAAACTATTTGGATACATACATAGAAAAAGACATTAACCGTTTCAAATCCAAAGTCTATAGAAAACCATCCTTTAGTAATTCCTACCTGCAATACGCTAGTGACCATCCAGTTAGACAAAAGAATAGTATAATAAAAGGCCAATTAATAAGAATAGCCAGAATGACCTCGAAACAAGAAGATTTAGAAGGTGAATTAATTGAAGTTGCTAACATGTTTCAAGAAAGGGGGTATCCTGTGAAAATAATAAAGGAATATGTGGACTATGTTAGAGGCGAATGGGGCAAGAAATACAAACCATTATTAGGGAATAGTTGTACTTCACAAGAATGTAAAAGTACAAAAGAAGTAGAAAACAAAAGGTATGAAAGAGCTATGATTGTCCCATATGGTAGTAAGGCAATAGAGGTAGAAAGAAATTGTAAATAAAAACTGGTTTATTCTTAAAAACAATCCAAAATTATGGAATATTGGAGGTAGTAAACCAAATTTTGTCTATAAAGTTGGTCCAAACCTGAAAAAGAATTTTGAAATGGTTTTTAAACATATAAATAAGTATGGTACCACAAAATGTGGTAATTGTTCACAATGTAAGTATATTTGTTTAGTTGAGAAGATAAAAATCAATAACTTTTTAAAAACTGTAGTAAGACCTGAGAAAGGGAACTGTCAGACTACTGGAGTAATATATTTGGCTATGTGTAAATCCTGTCCCAGTTTTTACGTAGGTAAAACTGAGAGAAGATTGAGGGACAGGATATATGAACACACATACCAAATTAATACTAAAAACACCAATAATGCCCTATATAGACATATTAGTAACTCCCAGGATTGTAAAGAATTCAGATTTAGTATTTTAGAAAAAGTTTTAAAAAACCCGAGGGGTGGTGATTACCGGAGCCACATAAAAGAGAAGGAAACTAAATGGCAAATCAAACTGCAAGCAAGTTTACCCCCAGGCTTAAATGAAATTATTTCTATAAAGCCTATATTAAATAAAAAAGTGGACCTTGAGAAATGAATTTTAAACAACATGTTTTTTTAAGATAGAAAATGGAATAGTGAATAACACTTTTTAAATGAGGCTTTTGTACATTTATAAAGTTTTTATGAATGTTTTAATGAATGCATAATAGACAGAATATTTTTTATGCTTGTTGCACTTTAAATTTAGTTCATTAGTTTTTAATGAGTGACATCACTACTATTACAATGTATTTAAAAGGGGGGAATTTTTGCATGTATGTAGATTCTGATGAAATCCCTGGTCAAAGGGAAGAAAGCGCTCAATCCGTTTGTGATTTTGTTTAATAAAGTATCGACGGGTGATTCCTAGCCGTGGCAGTGTGTTTTCTATACTTTAATAAGTGGACTTTATGCTGCTGGGCTCAACCATGGTTTTCCAGTTGCAATATCGTTGACTTTTGTAAAGGTGGCTGGATGTCTAGACAGATTCAGAAGCCATGATTCCCTTAGCAAGTAGTTTAAGTCACTGGTTTTCTAGATAGACAAAAGGGAAGAAAGACAGCTGCAAAGAGTCTTTGGAACAAAGGCCTGGCAAACATTACACTGTTTATGGTTGTGATCTGCACCTAAACAAAAAAGGCACTTCTGGTGCCTACCCTTATAGGGAATCTGCCTCTGACATTCACATTTCCTCTTTTTGGACGACATGTACCTACAATAAACCAAGCAAAGGGAAAAAAGAAGACTCACCGGTGGGATTTTTATCTGCCTGAGGCTCAATGAAATGTATGAGATGAACAACTTTCAAACCAAATTCAAAATGCAGGGCTTTTACTGGCAGCAAAGACGTTCTGAGGATTTGGTGCCTGTATGTCAGTTATGTTCCTTACACTTCGGACATATGCCTGGCGTATGACTCATGGAAGGGCCCAAGCTTTGGTACACTTCTGGACATATGGGTATCCTTGGAAGAATATTGTATTGTAATGGAGCAGAAAACCACAGTGAAAAACGTCTCAAAAGCGAACTTCTCACTTCTCAAAACCGAAGTGGAATCCTTCAAGGCCCCAGGGCCAGTGGAAACTACAGCCCAAACTGCAGAATCCTATATAAATGCATTCTACGGACATCTCCAGGAATGCATGGATCATGCTATCCCAAACAAAACCAAGACCCAATCATCCAAAGGCAGGCATCCAGTCTGGTGGACCCCTGCCATAAATAAACTGTACAACAGAAGGAGGAAGCTACTACATGATAGAGCAAAATCCCTAATAGGGAAGGCATCTCTGATCAGTACTAGCAAAAATTACGATCCCTCATAAAATCCTCCAAGGCCAGCTTCGAGAGAAAAATTGCACAGGACACCAAAGACAATCATAAGGCTTTTTCAGTTATGTTAGAAACCTGGGATGCAACTCCCAGACTTGTTCTGAGTTGATTCTAAACGACAAAAAATACACTGAACCCACAGACATCGCCAATATCCTGGCAGACAGGTTCAGTGCAAACTTCTCCACCCCCCCCCCAAAAGAGCAAGTATCTATCCCGGCAAAGGGCTGCCTCCCAAACATCTCAGATGCTCAGGTGAAGGCTGCCCTCTCCAAAGCAAAAAAACACTGCTTCCATGGACCAGATGGCGTCCCAGGTTGCGTCCTACATGAACTACAAGAGGAACTAATCCCTCAAATAAAACAGCTATACAATCTCAGCCTCACTACAGGATATGTGCCCACAAAATGGCGTACAGCAACAGTGATCCCACTCCACAAAGGTGGAGCCTCTACGGACCCTGTAAACTATCGCCCCATAAGCCTGACTAGCTTAGTCTGCAAGGCTATGGAGAGGATCATCATGGAGCTCATAAACAAAGACATTGGGGACCTACAGACACTAGATCCTACCCAGTTCGGCTTTGTCAAGGGCAGATCCTGCCTTTTGAACCTGGTTGACTTATTTGAAACAGTCACCAAAGCCATAGATGAAGGGAAGGTAGTCCACACAGCCTATCTGGACCTTGCAAAGGCATTTGACACAATACCCCACTCGGGCATCATAGATAAGCTATCCAGCTTAAATATAAACCCCTATGTCACAAGATGGGTCGCAAACTGGCTCAAAGACAGAACCCACAGAGTGAGAGTTGCTGGAGCCATGTCAGACTCGAAACTGGTCACAAGTGGCGTCCCACAGGGTTCTCTCCTGGGACCACTCTTGTTCGGTATATACTTTTCCGAGGTACAGGCAAACGTGGGAGGACTATGGCTCACCAAGTTCGCAGACGACTGCAAACTGGGCACCATAATCAACTCTCCAGCTGACACAAACATCCTTCAAAAAGGTCTCACAGAGACAGATAACTGGTGCCAGCACCATGGTTTAAAGCTAAATGCCAAAAAATGTATAGTCATACCCTTTGGCAAAAACAATGTGCCCACAAATTACCACATATGCGGAAACCCATTAAGTACAGAGAAAGTTATTAGGGACCTGGGGACCCAAGTTGATAGCAATCTCTCCCTTGAAAACCACATTGCCAAAGTGGTTAGAAAGACCTTCTACACAGCCCACCTCATCACGAAGGGTTTCACATCTAGATCAAGAGAGGTAATCGTGCCTCTTTATTCATCCCTCATTAGGCCCATCATAGAATACAATGCCCCTTTTGGGATGTACCTTACCCGACACCTGCAGTAATTAGAAAGACCCCAAAAGTATCTCACCAAGAGGATCAAGGGTCTCAAACAGATGCCATATGCTGCTCGGTTAAAAAACTCCAGCTCTACTCAGTTGCATACCGCCTACTTCGAGGCGAGCTATGCCTGACATACAAAGCTATGTCAAATCCAGAATTAATGGACATGCTCCACCTCAGTAAATCTAAATCCCTTAGAGCCACATGCTCGAGGGACTTGAACCTCAGCACAGAAATAAATAGAACTTGCTGGAGGGACAGGTTCATAACCCAGAGGCTCCCTTCGCTCTGGAATAGAATTCCAGTTCATGTGAGGCAGAGCACCTCACTGAATCTCTTCAAGAAGAATCTCGATAAGTGGATGGGGGATCGTAGGTTTGTCCCAGGGATTACTCCCGTGTCACTATTAGACAGAGGCACAGTAAACTAAACCTTAAAAAGGGCACAGTATACTCAAATCAAGGGGTGGCGTAAGCCATACAGAATCGGGCTAGGCTTATAATTGCCCCAGGGCAGATAGCCTAGTATGAACCTATGAACCTATGAATTAATACTGCAACAATGATTAAGGAAAAACATTTAAAGAAGCTGGTGGCCTCTGAAGCAGCAGGACCTGACGGGCTGGAAGACAGAGATAACCTCAAGAGAGGAAGTTTGGCAATCTCTGTGTCCAGACTGCAGCCTATAATCTCCAGAGCCTGCATCAGTTATATATTGGATTTGCTGAAGTTCACTGTAATACCCAAGGAGAGGCACAGATGGAGCAAGGAATCTCTCACCTGAATTAGTGATGCCCTTAATGTTGCAGTACGAAACCAGCTGTCCATGTTTAAGGGAAAATCCAGAATCCCTACAGGCTGTGCTGAGCTGCTACCATTGCCATGCATTTGGTGAACACCCAGGGGGCTGAGATGTGGAGAGTCCAAAGGGCAGTGCTTGAAACAGACAGTGACTGTCTCCCAGCCAAAAGTACAGGAACATCTTGAATGCCTTGTTATCTTTATATGGTAGAAACCATCCTTGAGGTCCACAGAACACATCCAGTCATCCTTCTTCAGCAGTAGTACAATAGACTGCACCATTAACCTATGGAATTTGGTCTGTTTAATGAACACATTTACTTTGCTTAACCAAAATGGGCCCAAGGTTCTTGTTTTTCTTGCACCATTAGTAATCGTGAATAGATCCTAAATCCTATCTTGTCTGGTGGGACCTTCTAGATGACTTGTTTTGTGAGAAGCTTAGGGATCTCTACTGCTGGCTGATTTTACTAATTGGATGGAACATCCAGAAGGGAATTCTAATGGAAAGTTGAGGGAAAACTGAAAAGGGATAGTGTATCCTCTGGTAATGACTCTCAACATCCAGAAATCTGACGTGATACTCTCCCAAGTTTGAAGGTGGAGAGACAAGCCCCACCCTTATGCTTCCAGAGCACAGAAGCTGGGTAAACCTGCAGGAGTGTTGAAAGGGCTTGCTGAAAAAAAAACCCTTGAATTCTGATTTTGCAGACTGCCCCTGCCCCTACGGTGGCATCCACTGAAGTTCCACTCTCAGCCATAGGGGGTACTATCACCTGGAGTGTTTAGATCAAGCTGTTGTGACTTTTGGAATAACCTCTTTCCACCCCTCTGGTTGCATGAAAAAGGTCCTCTGAGAGCTAGAAAAGCAAAATCCCACAGCAGACATCTTGTCATCATGTTCACTCCTGGTCAAAGTGTCCTTAAATTTAGGGCAATGACAACTCCAAAAGTCTTGAGTCGACCCCAACATCAAACACTTCGCTCCAGGATACAGACAACTCCGAAGGAGCCAGAATTGAATACATCAAGGTAGAATGCACTGAAGGTAGCCAGGCTGTCAGTGCTGATAAGGGAACCATACAGATAGAGGTCATATCCAGAGCCACCAGTTCAAAATGGTGGACCAAGGAAGGATAATCAAGGTATGGGGCAGAAGGGACCAGCTCTCTCCACCCTTGAAGCAGAAGGGAGGGAATGATTCCCAGTCATTCTTGGGCTTCAAGAATGTCCAAATAGACTTTCCTAAGGCTTCATATGGACCTAGCAGACCTACAGGAAGCCAGAGAGGGTAGCTTAGCAGGCCAGTGCAGAGGTTTGTCTAAATCCTGAACCTTAAAAAAGGAGACCAGTCTCAAGGGGGTGAAGGCTGTGGTAAGAACTTCAGATTCAGGGTAAGAGTTATAAATGTAGATCAGCACTAATTGGGTTCTGGTGCTACAGCCAAAAAGGAGCTTGGTACCTCCAACAGCCAAGACCAAATCAATTCTGACATTAGTGCAAAGAGGACTAGAGATCAGTCCTGGGGAGGTGCCAAAGCCAGATCTACAGCAGGAACTGAAGGAGCAAAGGGCCTTGGGGCTTTTTACACTGGCTCATCAGAAGCTGAAAACTCAGCTGGTCATTTCCTGACCTTCTTATTTTTATCCATTTCTTTCTTTTCTCCCTTTCCTTTCAGTTTTTGTCTTTATCTCTGAATTGATCTATCTTCCCTTTCTCTTAAGGCTTCATAAACAGAGAGGGAGAACCAAATTTAGGAGAGCCTAAAAAGGAATTATGCACATCGATCCATCCTGCCCCTGAAAGAGCCACAGGCCTCCCAGTTTTGGTCTAAATGGACTACTCCCAAGAAGTAAATGTACCTTTCATGAGAATCTTGAGTGAGTAGCTTGTGGCAGCAATCAATGTACTTGCGGAAACCCAAAGTTTCAAACATTCTAGCAGACAAGAAAAGCAAATAACCAACACTGTACAATGAGGTTAAACAAGACACGATAATAACTATCATGAATACCTATTAACAAGTGTGAAGTATGAGCTATAAACTATTAACTGCTATCTAACAAACTAAGCAGAAAAACTAAGCTAACTACAGCCAACTATATAGGAAAGCACACTAGAAAAAATGGGCACCAGGTCAGACAACAGAGCAGCCATGCACTCAAAGAAAAAAACAAAAAGTATCTCACCCCCTCCAATCACATACATATAAATGCACATGAAAAATTCGTTTTTTTTTTCAAATTGGGAGGAGAAATATCCTAAATCTAGGAACCCCACCAGGTATAATCCTTGAAAAAACAGTCATCTCAAATACAGCTCCACAGACCAGATCCAACACAGAACAGTGGCAAAAAGATTAAGGAAACTTAGGAATACAGAGCATCACGAAAGAGGAACAGGAGTTTCAAAGCCAAGAGTCTGAAGTGCCGGCCTAGTATCCAATAACCCACAGGTTGAGATGAATGGAAGGAACAACATTGAATTTAAAAATTATCATGACAGCAAAGGATAACTGCAAATCACTCTTTAGTTACATAAAGGACCTCAAAAATAATACCCAGCATTGCACTGAGCTTACCTTTGGTTGTATCAGCCATTCACACACTGAGAGTATAGCGAATACCACTGCAGATAAATTCAGCTCTAACTTCTCCCCTCTCTCACCTCTAAACTTGTCAATACACTATATCCAGTTCACCCTCCTCCCCATAACCACATCTAAACAGGTATTAAAAAAGTGCTCTCCAAGACCAAAAAATAACAGGTCTATGGGTCCAAAAAACTTACCAGACTGTATTCTGGCCAGTAATCGATACCATCTCTTTCAGACCTCCTCCTCAAACTGTTCAACCACAGTATCTCCACTGGACATACAGCAGAAGTCTGGAGAACATCTTTAGATGTTTCCCCTCAAAAAACAGGCCTCATCATGCACCCTGGCAACTATAGATCCACCAGTCTTACTGGCATCATTCTGCAGGGTTACGAAGTGCATCATTCATTGACCACATAAAAAAGGACATAGGGAATCTGCAGTCTCTAGATTTGTAAAAAGTATTTCATGACTACTGAATTTATATGACTTCTATGAAAGAGTGATGCACTAGCTGAGAATAACTCTGGGCAAACAGCTTCCCCTGATATAGCTAATGCTTTTGACATGCTCCCTAACTCTGGCAACATTGAAAACTGGACAAATTCAAAATAAATCCTTGTGTATCCCATTGGATTGCAACTGGCTCATTGATAGACACCATTCTATTAGAATCAACAATACAGTTTCTTATAAGATTTTTCACCAGTGGTGTACTCCAGGGTTTTGATACTGGACCACAATGTATTTAGCATAGTTCGCTGACATAAAATTTGTCATTAAAGGTCTCTGGCTGACAAGTTCTCAGATGACTGCAAGTTTGGATCTATCATCAACTCCCTTGTACTGTATAAATGACGCTCCTCTTAAAATAGACAGTGCCATTAGAAACTTTGGCACCTTCTTGGAAAATGAACTCTCTTTGACTACCAAACGTCATGTCAACATCTGTCAATAGGGATGCCTTCCACCTTGCCCAACTGATCACTAAGGGCATCTGCTCTAGGTCAAAAAAGGCCATCATTCCCCTCCATTCATCTCCCATCAGGCCAATAACAGAACACAATACCCCCTTTGGTATGCACCTATCCAAACACCTAATCCAACCTGGAAAAAAAAACAGTGGTTCCCCACTGAAAATATCTGAAACCTCTGTCTCTCTTCCATGTCTCTTACAGACTCCTTCAGAGTGATGTATGCCTGGCCTGCAAATCTGTAAACGACACAGCCCTGCTTGATCTATTACATAGCTGTAAATTGATAGCAACACAAAAAAAGATTAAGGGATCTAAGTCTATACTTCAACATATAAAGGACTTGTTGGCATGACAGCTCTCTTTCACAAAGAATTTCCCACCTCAGGGGCAAATTCATATTTTCTGTAAAGCAAAGCATATGCCTTATCACTTCAAATCTAACTTACAGAAATGGATGGAAAACCATAAATTCATTCTGTTCCTAGCTCCCTTGCCCCTTATGGGCAGGGGAGTAACTAGCTGGATGTACCAGAGGTACCAGTGTGGCAAGGCTTAAAAAGGTTTAACTGGACTACTGCCTAGCATAAACTTATGAACATGTGAACATAAAAAGCCAACTCTCTGATCACTACAGCTCTCTTATTTGTAAGCATCATGGATTACAGGGTATTCAGCTGTGTTACACACACACTCACTAAAAATGAATTCTATGTACAGGGAACAAGCAGCAATTCTCCTGACAGTCATCCCCAATTAACTGACTGCAATGAGGGCTAAAAGTTGATCTGTCAAGGCAACTTACCATAAATGTGTACATTAAAGTGTGGCCGCTGCTGCAGTCCATGGAAGATCTCTTGAGGTGCAATAGTCATTTAAAAGTCATATAGAAGAGAGTTGGCAGAAGACAGAAAGAAAAACTCACTATACCTGTATTAGAAACACAAGGCTTTATGCCCCTAAATTCCCCTGCCAAGGAAAAGGCAGAATGAGAAGGTTTTTGCCAGCTGTCTTTTAAGGAGGCACAACTGTTCCTGCTTCATACAACAGATGCAGATCAGATGCCAGCCATGCAGTCAAGGATGGATGGGAGAGAGCAATGTGCAAAGCAGTGCATGCAAGAAGTGGTGATTTGAGTGGTGGTGAAAAGCCTGCACTAGATATGATACACACACATCAATTTACACTGCTGGACAGGGTTCTAATGCAACAGTTATCTCATTTCTCAATAAACAGGGAACAGACTATAGATGTCCAATGCTAAGATGGTTATAGCCAGATAAAGAATCAACAGAAAAAATATAAATGACAGGAAATGTATTAGCTAGACTGAAACTCTAACAATGTTCCAAATTTGTGAGCAAAACCTACAGTAAAAAGCAAGCACAGAGATGGAAAGCCTCGTCAATAAGGATAGCAGAAAAAAATTACAATGAGTTTCTTAGAACTGAAGGTAAACTAGAAGATTATACAGCAAATAAAAATACAAAGACCAGGGAGACAGAAGAGACTTTTACATGACACTATGATATAGTCCAGTCCAAAAAAGAATGTACTGCTGAATCCGAAAGTCAGGAGACCCTCAAGAAAACATAGTGGAAGTAGAAGATAGATCTGAAAAAAGAATTTGAAGTTTGCTGCCACTCCAGAAAAAAAATATAGAGAAAAAAGGTTAACTGAAGTTTGAGAATGAGTGCCTACATGGGCTAACTGGCCTTCCCCTTTTGGAACTGATGCCAGAAAGGGCACTGAGTGCGTCTTCCAAAAGCTAGAGGAAAAAGGGGTCAGCCAATACCAATACTCACAAAAAGCATACTTACCAGCAAACAGCAACTGTTGTTTATACAATGGCAAGCAACTGAAAGTTGGTGACATATAAATATTAAGTCTTTACCAGAAAAAGGATCATATTCTTTTCAGTGATGAAAGTCCACAGACAGAAGAGACTAAACTTTAAATTGCTATATTCAGCTGTATTTGAAGTGTTTTACCCTAAGAGAGTAAAAACATATGTAGATGCTGTAGCATCCCTAGAAGAGATATCCAAAACTGTCTCTGTGAATAATTGACCTAAGGAGGAAGAGGGCAGATAAACAGAGGGCAAATAAACCTTAAAAGAGACTTAACATCAGAGGAAAAAAATACGAAACAAACCATCCATTAATCACCCCTTTTCCCATTTTTGCACATGGGGTCAAGGTGTCACTTCAACAGTGACAATCATCTAGAGTCACAGTTTACACCGCCGGGTGACTAGCCCTACCATGGTAGATTTCACCATACCCTGCACTCGCACACACATTCTCACCTACAGCCAATTTAGAGTGTCCAAACCACCTACTGCATGTCTTTGGAATGTGGGAGGAAACCAGAGCACCTGCAGAACACAGGAAGACATGCAGACTCTGCACAAAATGCACCAAAGCCGAGAACTGAACTAAGGTACCTCTTGCTGTGAGGTGACAACACAATCCGCTGTTGTTGTGTCTTTCGGCTTTTCCCAGTTAGGGGTCACCACAGCGGAACTCCGGTCCGCTAATGATTGGCAGTAGATTTTTATGTGCCGAGTTGCCAGCTCTGACGCACAACCTTCAACAAAGGTACGCCCATTCACGCATGTCTCCACACAGAAGACGCTCTAGCTGAGAATCGAACAGGACAACGTCTTACTGTGAGGTGACAATGCTACCGCAGCATCACCACTGCAGTGACACTCTAAATTGGCCATAGGTGTGAATGTGTTTGCAAGTGTGCAGTGTGGCAGAAGTACCACAATGGGGTAAGCCATCCGGCAGTATAAACCTTTGCTCTAGATGACTGCCACTGTTGAAGTGACACACTGCCTTCATGCGCAAAAATAGAAAAAGGGGTCATAGATGGATGGATCTACCTGCTACCTGGGAGTTTTCAGCTGCTGTACTCAAAGGTAGTTCAGGGAAAGAAGGAAGCTAATGACTACTCTGAGTTATCTTTAAATACTGCCAGCTTCAAAAAAGTTATGGAAGAATTATCTTATCTTCTTTGTGAGAAAAGGAAAGGAAGTTGGAGCAAGGGGTGTCTATTTAGGGTATTTGCCCTTTTCTTTGAAGGGAATGGTATAAATAATTACAGACTGTACATAGTTATGTCATTATTATTACAAAACTTTATCAAAAAGGAAGACAGCAGTAGCTGACAGAAAATTGTTATTCTGAACTATTCATAACTATGCAAGTGGACAAAGAAAGGCTGTAATAGGGTTAACTATTGGCCTTTAAAGAAGGAATAACAATGTTAGAGGAATAAAAGAGATTATGCAGGATCAACATTATGGAGAAACTTAAGATTATGATTTAATTTAGATGGTCTTACTGACTCAGTAAAAAGTGTGTTTATACACATAAAGAAGTTTAAACCATGCACTCATGCTCATGGACACAGACATGGATGAAAATGAATACAATAAATTAGCAAAACAAAACTATTGAAAGGAATATGTTGACAGTTACTCTGAAGCAATACAAAGTGTGGTATTACATTAGTTGCAAGGGGGGGTGGCTGCTAGATAAAGCACAATATACTTTCCTAAAGATCTACTGGATAAGAAGCATGCTCACACTAGCTAACATGTGCATCCCACCAAACATGACCCAAGAAAGATTGATATCAGAGTATAGGCAATGAGAAAAGAATGGGGGATCCTAAGTAAAAGACCAGCAGTGGTAGAGCGTCTAGTAGAATATATGCTGTTAAAAAAGGGATAATTAGTAAGGCATATAAAATATTGTATAACTACAGGAATCAATCAGAGAATGTTAGAAAGGATTGCAAAGAGAGACTGAATAAGAAATTCACAAATTAAGAATGGGAGGATATATGTATGGCTCCCAAATATGCAACAAAGTCTAAAAGATTTGGGATTTTTACTTGGAAGTGTTTACATAGTTATTTTATACCCCATACAGATTCCAAAGAATTTTTTCTCAAGTAGATTGCAAATGCTGGAGGTGTGATAGGTTCATAAGTACATAAGTTCATAGGTGCTTACAAGGCTACTGCCCACAAGGGCCTTTTTAAGCCTAGCCATGCATTCCAAATCTCTGACAAGTTCTGATACCCTTGATAAGTGTAAGCAGGGGCTTGGGAGATGAAACATTTACAAACTAGAGCCTGGGAGATGAACCATTTTAAGTTGCCTGTGTCCATTCAAGACATAGGTGCTAAACAAGAGATGAATTTCCTGTTCCCCATCCAAATTTCCAGGTTGTACTTGAATTGGGTTAGAGAGGAGCTCTGTTTCACATGGATGGGGAGCATGTTCCAGACATGGGGTAATC
Organism: Protopterus annectens; assembly: GCF_019279795.1. NCBI lineage: Eukaryota > Metazoa > Chordata > Ceratodontiformes > Protopteridae > Protopterus > Protopterus annectens. Next base: position 627,913,534 of record NC_056746.1, read on the forward strand.
TCTGGGATACATACGTGTCTCTCCAGCAGGTCCTATTTATATTGCAGGCAAGGCTTAAGTCTTTAGAATGGGTAATTCTGGTGCTGTTTGTTTTGCGAATATGCAGGATGTCCATCAGAGTGGGGTCTGCAATGCCCTGTATGTCAGGCATAGATCTCTCCTGAAAAGCCTGTAGGAGACAGAATACAGGGATAGAACCTTGAGGTGGTCTGCATAGGACATTTTACTTAAGCCCTGTGTTCTTTTAGTGAGCAATGTCTGTGATTGTTCCAGTTGTTGGATATGCCTGGTTAGGTACATACCAAAGGGGGCACAGTACTCTATGATAGGTCTGATGAATGTCGAATACAGTGGAATCATAAGATCATAGGACGTTACTAGGCTATTGGCCCTGAGGCCCTTATAAGCCTAGCCAAGAATTTAAGCCCATGCTCCAACAAGTCAGCACCCAATGCCCCTGTCCAGCTGGGATACACATGGAATCCCAGCAGTGTATTTTCTGTTCCTCATCAAGTTATCCAGGTTGTGCTTAAAAAGGGTTAATGAGGAACTCTGCTTGAGGTGGAGAGAGTCTATTCCACAGAAGAGGGAGTCTCTGGGATACATATCTGTCCCACCAAGTACTACTGAATGTCACAGACCAGGTTGAGGTCATGCGTGCGGATTACTCAAGTGGAGCTTGACTTGCGGATATGCAGCAATCCCATCAAGGCGGGGTCTGAGATTGCTTTATATGCCAGACAAAGGTCACCTCTGAGGAGTCTGCATGAGAATGAGTACAGGGATAAGGCTTTTAGCCTATCTTTGTAGGGTAGATGTTTGAGGCCATGGATTCTCCTGGTGAGGAACCTCTGTGGTGTCTCTAGTTACTGCATGTGCTTTGGGAGGTAGATGCCAAAAGGGGCATTGTACTCAATAATGGATCTTATAAGGGAAGAATATATGTTATGACCTCCTTGTCCCTGGATGAGATACAAGTCCTAATGAGGTGGGCCATGTAGAAAACCTTCTGTACAATGGAGGCAATATGGTGGTCAAAAGTCAGTTTGCTATCAACATGGGTGGCCAAGTTCTTCATGACTGACTGCGTGCTTAGGACCTTGTTATTAATGTGATAATTTATGGTGACGTCACTCTCCCCAAAGGCAATGATGATGCATTTTTTGGCATTTAGTTTGAGACCTTGTTTCTGGCACCAGTTATTGTTTGGGTGAGACCCTCCTGGAGGATGTCCACATCACTAGGGGAATTAATGACAGCGCAGAGCTTGCAGTCATCTTCAGACTTCATCAGCCATAGCCCACTGGTTTTGTCCTGCAACTCAGAAAAGTATATCCCAAACAACAGAGGCCCCAAGACCGATCCCTGGGGTATACCGCTTGTTACGGGTCTGTGGGTTCTATTAGTAAGCCAGTTTGCTACAAATCTGGTAACAGTAAAGCCTAGTTGAGAGAGTTTATCTATTATACCCAAGTGGGGAATAGTATTGAAGGCTTTGGCCAGGTCAGGGTAGGCAGTGTGCACCGTCTTCTCCTCGTCCATGGCTTTGGTGACTGTCACAAAGAAGTCGACCAGATTTAATAGACATAACCTCCCCTTGACGAAATCAAACTGTGTGGGATTGAGTGTTTGGAGGTTGCCAATGTCTTTGCTAGTGAGGTCCATGATAATCTGTTCCATGGCCTTGCAGATCAGGCTAATTAGGCTGATGGGTCTATAATTTCTTGAATTGGTGGAAGCTCCAACTTTGTGCAAAGGGATGACAATGGCTGTCTTTCACTTGGCTGGGATGAAGCCAGTACTCAGGCTTTGGTTGAATACGGTGCCTAATGGTGCTGCAAGTTCCTGTCTGAGTTCATGTAGGATGCAGCCTGGGATTTTATTGGGTTCCATGGAGGCTGTATTTTCTGCCTTTGAGGGGGCATTGATAACTTGCTCCCTACAGATAAGGGAAAGGGGGCAGGTGTTGGTGATGTCCTAATTTACTGATGGGGGACAGAGGGGTGACGTTTTCACTGAAACTGTCTGCCAGCAGGTTGGCTATATCTATGGCATTTGTGTATGTGGTGTCCTTAACCACTAGTTCTAAGCAGATCTGAGTGCTTCCTTTGAGACTGCGGACATATGTGAAGAAGGCCTTATGATTGTCTTTAGTAGATGTGGCCAGTTTGGACTTGAAGTTTGCTTTTGAGGATTTCACTAGTGCTCGTATTTGCTTGTTCAGGCTAAGGAGATATTGATTTGAATTAGGCATCTGCTCCTTCTTGGTCCTGGATAGCAATTTTTTTCTTTTATTATAAAGTGTACTTATTGCAAAAGTCCACCAGACAAGTTTACTCTTCCTTGAGGAGGAGGATTTTGTCCTATTGGGTATTCCTGATTCCATGCAGCTACATAAATGCTCGTATAGTACTTTGGTGTAGGTGTGGACATTTGTGCCAGTTCCTACGGAGGGGGTTGTGAAGCTGTTTATACCTTCCCTTAGGTGGCTGTAATCAGCTTTGGAGAAGCTTTTATGTTTGACCCTAGCTAGAGGGGGTCGGGGAGATTGTGACTTCGAAAGCGACCACTTTGTGGTCAGATCTGACTAAGGAGGATGACACTCACTGTAGGGATGCTGCAGTGGTTACTCATGTTGGTTAATACCAAGTCCAAGATATTATGACTTCTAGTGGGGGTTGCGACCAGCTGATCCAAGGAATTTGCGCTGACAAAATTAAGCAATCTCTGGGCATTTGTGTTTTGGCATGAGTAGTTCTTCCAATCTATGGTTGAACAGTTAAAGTCGCCCAGGATCAGGGTAAAAGGCTGAATCTTGATTGATTCGAAGAGGTCCAGATAGGTGGAGTGGGTATCTTGAGCCAAAGTTGGGGGCCTGTAGCTAGCTATGATTTGAATGGGGTCTTGTCAATGGTTAACTGTACCCTCTAACCAGCTTGGGGGTGTGTATGTCTTTAATATATACTGAAACTTCACTTCCTTTTGTTTTGCTGTCCACGGTTTGGGGTCTGAATGTATGATAGTATGAGTAACCTGGTATGACTGGGGTGCTCTCCGCAGATTTGAACCAAGTTTCTGTGACTGCACAAATATCAGCATCTGAGTTAAGAATGCTTGCAATGAGTGGAGTTTCATGTTTAGACTCCTAGTGTCTAGCAGCATGACCTTTAATTTGCGTTTTGATGAAATTTTCATGTTGGTAGTTTTGACCTCATGGCATTGCCTAAAAAGGCACTATGGGGAGGCAAGAGCCTTTGCCAGAAGCCTGAATCCCAAGAGAAACAGATGCAGGCCATCTCTGGCAAAGCACCATGGTCTGTCGATCATTGTTTTCCCATGCTGTCAGGTACTGGATCCCCTTGGAATGACACCAGAAACTAAGCCAATTGTTAAATTAATCATTTTCTGTTTGTATAGAGGCATCATTCTGGGTGACGGTAGAATTCTGCTTAAGGCTAGCGACATAACTGCCTGGGACACATATTCAGTGAGCTCGATCATGTCTCTCTTTATATAGTCCAGGGAGGTATGTCTCAAGTCATTCACACCAACATGGACTATGACAGAGTCATGACAGTACCTGTTGTTGAGAGACCTGAGTGCATGTGTGATACCTCGGATCCTGGCAACTGACAAACAACTACATTGACTTTCTCCTTATCCAGCCTGGTGAGGGGCACATCTGTGTGTCTCACAATGGAGTCTCCTATGGCTAATATGTTGGGTTTATGGTTAGGCCTTAGTGGCTGTGAGACACAGGTGTGTGGACTATGTCTGGTGTGTGGTTTGGTGGGCTGTGGAGATTGCATGTGTTTTGCCTCTGAGGTCTCTTTTGTTTGGGTACGTTTTTGTTGAGGACCTCCACATATGTAGGTGTGTGTTGTGTAGGTGTGGGTGGTGTTTGAGGTGTAGTGTTTGTGTTGACAACCTTCTCAGTGCCAGATATACTCCTTGTGAGGGAGAGAGCATAGACTGTAATTTCTTAAAGTAACTGCATCTCTCACAAATTGTGTTCCAAGGTGGTAGTAGTAAGGGTTGTCTGTGTACATGAGGCAGTTGCTACACTGTCTCAGGATCCCCATATCAACTAGACAGGCAGGAGAAACTGTAGGAAGTTGTCCATCCATATTTTTCAGAATCCGAGGGCGACAGCCCAGAGACAGTTAAGGGGGTAAAGGGTGGAAGGTCTAAGATGAGTACTACTAGGTGATCTGACACATGCTACTAAGGGAAAATTTGTAGCAGGAATACCTCACAATAGGAAAAACAGTGCAGTTGTGGTGCGCGACACGCAAACAAGCCCAAACCAGCTCAGATGCAGGGTTTAAATACTACAAAAAAATAGAAGATTCTAGTAACACAGAAATCTAGCCAATCTTACTAGCCCCTTCTCTCTTTACTAATCAGGTTGTGCCAGACAAGGTCCAGGCAGCCTTGCTACTTTGACTAGCAGATAAGATAGACCCCTACCAACACAAGATGGCTCCCAGAAACACAGAAGGCAAACACAAGATGGCTGCCAGAAACTCAGAAGGCAAAAACAAACAGCTCTGGATGCAGCAAACCTTTATCCAGATTATGCTACTCAACTCACAGGAACGCACAGATTAACCACTTACAGACAAAAACAGAACTCACAGTATGAAAAATACAGTTAAACTGTAATGAAATACATAATGCAGTTAAACAGTAATGAATTGCAATAAAGAGCAATGAAACACAGTTAAACAGTAATGAAATATAGTCAGTCAGTACATTGCTTTAAAACAGTGCAAATGTAATAAATTAGCTATAAGACACAGATAAAAATGATAGGCAAGTGCAAATGCAATAAAATAAGTGAAAAAAATAAAAAAGCATTTAGATTGGTCTTGGAGTTACAGGAATTTTGCAAAAATGTCCCAGAGATGATGCACCTCAGCAGAGACTGGTTCAAACAAGCCCAAACCAGCTCAAATGCAGGGTTTAAATACCACAAAAATAGAAGATCCCAGTAACACAGAAATCTAGCCAATCTTGCTAGCCCTGCCTGCTTTACCAATCAGCTTGTGCCAGACAAAGTCAAGGCAGCCCTGCTACTCTCAATAGCAGAGAAGATAGGCCCCTACCAACACAAGATGGCTCCCAGAAGCACATAAGGCAAAAACAAACAGCTCTGGATGCAGCAAATCTTTATTCAGACTATGTTACTCAATTTAAGGGTTAAGAACACAGTAAAACTCACAGAAAAGCACAGATATACCACTTACAGACAAAAACAAAACTCACCGTATGAGAAAATACAGTTAAACAGTAATGAATTGCAATAAATAGCAATGAAATACAGTTAAACAGTAATGAAATGCAGTTAATCAGCAAATTGCTTTAAAACAGTTCAAATGCCATAAATTAGCCATAAGTCAGAGATAAAAACAATAGGCAAGTGCAAATGCAAGAAAATAAATGAAAAAGCACTTAGATTGGTCTTGAAGCCTGAGGAGGTTTGTAAAATGCCCCAGAGATTATGTACCTCAGCAGAGCCTGGTTCAAACAAGTCAACAATGACTTCCTTGGACTTAGATGCCATACCTTTGTTTATAAGTTGCACAACATAGAAAGATTTCCTCACTACTGGAGACATGTGATGGTCAAAGGCTAAATTACTCTCTATGTGTGTCCCTAAGTCCCTGACTACTGGGTCAACTCTAAGGGGTGTGTTGTCAATATGATAGCTACAAGGGGTGGATGACTTCCCAAAGGATACTATTATGCATTTCTTGGCATTTAGCTTTAGTCCATGGCTCTGACACCAGTTGCTTGTCTATGTCAGACACTCCTGGAGAACATTTATGTCAGTGTGGTATTCAATGACAGCTCCTAATTTGCAATCATCTGCAAATTTAGTCAGCCAGGACCACTGACATTGGCCTTGACTTCAGAGAAGTAAATGCCAAAAAGGAATGGTCCAAGGACTGATCCCTGAGGGACTCAACTTGTGACTGGCCTCCATGTAGAGGTGGGCTCCCCGGTTCTAACTTCCTGGGTCCTGTCTGTGGGCCAGTTGGCTACTAACTTCCTGGGTCCTGTCTGTGAGCCAGATGGCTATCCACCGGGTGACATATGAGTTTGTACCTAACCTCTTGAGTTTATCAACAATGCCCGAGTGGGGTAATGTATCAAATGCCTTGGCAAGGTCAAGGCACGCAGTGTGAACCATTCTGCCCTCATCCATTGCTTTGGTGACCTTCTCAAAGAAGTCCACCAGGGTGAGAAGGCATGATCTGCCCTTGATGAAACCAAACTGGGTTGGGTCCAGTGCCTAGAGGTTTACTAAATCACTATTAATCATTTCCATGATAATTCTTTCTATTCCGTAATAGGAAAGAAAGAGGTAATTGGGAACATATTTTTGGAAGTGTAATGAGTTGGATGACTTTAAAAATTCCCTGCAGACTACTCTGTTAGAAATCCTGTGTGAGCAAACTGGTGTAACCAAGAAAATTATTATTCTGAAGTGCGATACAGAATTGGAAAGGCCTTGCTGAGTTTAATTCTGGTGGCTGCCAAAAAAAGCAATTACTAGAAAATGGAAATCAGAGTCTAAACCAATCATAATAGAAGTAGGGAATACAGTAACAGAGATAAAAAAAACGGGAAGTGAGATCTTTAGAAAAGGGTAGGAGCAAATTGCATACAAAAAATGGGAATTGTGAGACCAATACATGCAGAATAATGTTTTGGAGGAGGAATGAGGTTTAATAGAAGGCAGTAATTTAATGAGCTCTGTAATGTTTGAATTACATTGACTTTATAGCAAACTGTATGTGATGTATAATGTTTACAACTGAAATATTGTTTATTTTCATTTATATGAATATATGAGTGCCTAAGACATAAGTGATAATTCAATAAAGATGCTTCTTGTTTAAAAAATGCATCCTGTATTTAGGGGAAGGCTGGAACCTGGTAACAGACAGAGATGTGACAGCAAGCTGCAGAAAGCACAAAGTAACACTCCTGGGTAGGACAGAGTTTTTATCTCACTGAAAAATAGGAATGTATTAGAAAAGCTGAATAATGAGTCTCTGACTTTCTCAGACCAAGCATCTCTTCTACATCTCTCACAAGAAACATCTCCCAGAGGGATTGGGGAGTCACTGGAGATTCCCAACACATTACTTGAAGAAAGGGGAGTTTAAAGAATGGTGTACTAAGGAAATACTGGAAGATTCTGAAAAAGCTAAAATAATTTCAGACTTTATATACAGAGCTAATCAAAAGGGAAAAGGAATTAATGTCCCAAATTACGACTCAGTTAAAGCACCATTCAGAGAGAATGAATGAAATTAGACAGACAACTTTAAAATTATTTTTTTAAATACTCCTCAGTTTCAAGGAAATTTTTTGCACAAATGTTGAAACAGCAAGAAGATGAAAGAGAACTTCACCAAGTCAGAGATTTACAAATGAACGTGACCATGAGAAACTCTGATAAAATCAAGATGTGTAAGGCACATCATGCACTGCTTTACAATCAGGAGTCTGAGCAGCTACAAGAAGAACCCCAAATTACAAGACATGCAGATCAGATGTTAATTCCAGGACCAGACAACACACGGAGGTGCTGCTTTTTAGCTACAACAAATGAGGAAATAAAAGCACAGTTAAATACGCATCAAACTGAAATCATTAGGAAGTGATGGACTTCTAGTGGAATACTAGAAGTTAGGGGGATCAAGACTAGTGGAGGATTGGGCTGCACTAGTCAATAACATTTTGAAAGGTGGAGGGATTCCACATCCTAGAGAGGCAGAATAATACCAATTATTTGAAAGAGGGCAAAGACCCTTCAAACTCTGTGTCACAGAGGCCCATTATCAATATTAATCCATGTCTATAACATTTTTATGAGGGAATTAGCAACAAGATTGGAAAAACTACTACCAAAACTAATACACTTGGACCAGTGATGTTTCACTATGGGTAGAGTAACATTCGATAATATTATGAAAAACAATAATAATGTTAGAAGAGGCTAGGATAAAGAAAAATCAACTACTAGTAGTTTGAAAAATATGGGATAGGGAATTTTTAATGTATTTGAAAGAGGTTATGAAAAATTCAATTTTTAAAAGAGGTATTGTTTATTGACATTGGAGGTATATAGGGTTCCTGTTGCCAAGGTAAAAAAATGGAGGCCACCTATCTAGGGAAATTTCTCTTTACAGGGGAATCTGACAGGGGCAACTTATGTCATTTGTGCTAGTTCACCTTAATTTACGATCACAGGATCATCACAGGATCATAGGAAGTTACTAGGCTATTGGTCTTGAGGCCCTTACAAGCCTAGCCAAGAATTTAGCCCATGCTCTGAGATTAGAAACATTAAATTTACTCTAATAAGGACATCATATGCAGAGGGATAAAAATATGCTGGAAAACAATCACCTCTTGTAGATGATGTTCTATTGTCCTTAGATAACTCAATAGTCTCATTTCGCCATCTTATTCCAATTATTAAATGAATTCCAAAAATAAGGGGACATCAGATAAAGCTAAAATTAAGACCTTATCTAGAAACTATACCCCAGCATATATGCTGGTTCAAACTTATGGGAACATACAAAACTGTAATGAACTATTTAAGTTTATAGTTGGCATGTTAACAAGCTTAGTCAATTAAACTAACACCGGGTGATATCACAAAAATACAGGAGACCATATCTAATGCAAAATTACGGGGATGGACTTAGAGCATAAAATACCAATCAATCAAAATGTTCCTAGTTTTGCTAGTAATATATTGTGGTTAAGCCTCTCTCCCTAAGAAGAAAAATGTTTTGAGTTACTGAAGAAAAGAATTGTGGTATTTGCTTAAGATAACAAACTTCCTAGGGTCTCCTGGGAAAAGCTAGGGATGTCAATGCAGTATAGGTGATTATCAGTCCCAGATCTTCAATATTAAACTGAAGTGGTCCTCCCTAATGCAATATAGGGAATATAATACCAGCTGAAAATAAACAGCCCTTAATCACAACTCTGAGAGGCTAACACTGCTGTCATTTGGGATAAAAAGGATATTAATTATTCATATACTGAAAAGAAAGGAACTTCAAAGTTAGTGTCATGAAATCTTGTCAAAAGGACTGGAACAACAAGATAAGATAAGATGATGAACATTACAGAAGCAACACGGTTTAGGAAAAATAGTAATCTAAAATTCTGGGAGCAGTTAAGGAAAAGGAAAGAAATGCCATTCTCTGAGAACAGGATAAAGGTGACTACAACATGCAAGACAAGAGATTGGCTCATATACCTTGGATAAAGGCCAAGTTAACTCAAATTAAGTGGTTAGGAAGACCTTCTACATTGCCCACCTGATCATGAAGGGATTCACATCCAGATCAGGAGAGGTCATTGTACCCCTGTACTCTTCACTTATCAGACCAATGATTGAGTACAACGCCCCATTCGGAATGTACCTTACCCGACACCTGCAGCAGTTGGAAAGACCCCAAAAGTTCCTCACCAAAAGGATAAAGGGGCTCAAACATATGTCATACGATGCCCGACTGAAGAAACTCCAGCTCTATTCAGTTGCATACCGTCTGCTCAGAGGTGATCTGTGCCTGACATACAAGGCCATGTCCAACCCGGAATTAATGGACATGCTCCACCTCAAAAAATCCAAATCCACCAGAGCCACGAGCAAGAGACTTAAACCTCAACACGGATATAAATAGGACGTGCTGGAGGGACAGATTCATCACCCAGAGACTCCGTACACTATGGAACAGAATCCCAGTCCATGTGAGGCAGAGCCCCTCACTGACTCAGTTCAAGAGAAATCTTGACGAGTGGATGGGAGATCGTAGGTTTACCCCGGGAATCATCTCTGTATCACTGCTGGACAGAGGCACAGCAAACTAATGGGTACAGTATTCTCATCCTAAGGGGTGGTGAAAGCCACACACACTCTGGCTAGGCTTATAAATGCCCTAGGGCAGATAGCCTAGTATGAACCTATGAACCTATAAACCTAAATCACAACAAACAGAAACACAACAGGTCAGATGCCCCAGTTGGCAGAGTTTCTGACCAAACTCTGGACAGGCTCAGCAATTCTGATAAAAATAGTTAAACAGGAATACATAGTACATCAATAAAGATAGAAAAGTTTCACTTAGGGTTAAACAGGAATGTGAAAGAAAACTTACTAGGAGGTATGGGAATTGATATGTGCTATCCCTAGATATACCATTAAATCTAGGAAATTTAGAATATTTGTTTTTGGAAATGCTGACATAGGTACTTTAGCATCCCAAGCAGATTAACAAATATAATTGCAGTGGCAAGTGATGTATGTTGGAGGTGCACTGAGAGTCTACTAGGGAGCAGGGAAAGCATATTCTCAGATAAAGTGAGATTCCCTAGAATGACATATTACAGACCACTTTAGATGAGCTTTCAAATAAAAAAATGAAATTATCAAAAACACTTCTTTTAAGTTATGACAAACAGAAAGAAATCTCCAAACATAACAAAGCTCTACTAACACTGATTTTAGTAACAGGAAAAAACACTACAAGATGAAGGTGGAAGTCACAAATATCATGGGAAAAGAAATTTAGCAGAAAAAAGCACTATTCAGTTTATGAAAAATAATCAATGGCTTATAATGGTATATTTACAAAAATAAATATATATTCAAGTTAATGAATAAGCATTTTTCTCCATTACATGGTTGAAAACAGTTTTCCCTGAAGCAGTCTCTCAGCATTAAATGTTACACTTTGCTACAGGACAGCTGGAGAGTTAAGTCTCATTCATTGCATTATGATCATTACTTACTGAAAATATAAGCTACATACTTACCCTTGTCGGTAAAGTAACTTCTGAACTGGAGCATTCTGCCCTTGATTAGGCTGCAGAATTCTATAACAAAAAAGTACATGAAAAGAGGTCATTATCATGTATCATAATCTAACTGCAGGTAAGTGTTTAATAAAGATGTATGTTTGCAACTTGCCTAGTTTCTGAAGGTGTGTTTTGTTTCACGGGAGGTTTTTTATTCGGTAGCACTGCTTCACCAATTCTAATAAAATTGAGAATGAAAAGAGCTGACAGTTTTTTTTTAAGATCATCTCCCCAGCAAAACCAACATTTCTGCAGTTAGGCCACAATGTTAATGAGATTTTGGCATCATAATGAATGCACAATTTCAGCCAAAGTGTAAGCAACAGTGAAGATACTTTGCATTCAATCCAATAATTTGATCTCGTACATTAAATGCATTTTAAAAAAAACACACTAAAATGAAAGTAAACATTACTCCTGCTACAAGAAAAACTTAAAGAAAATCTGAAGTAATAATAAAACATCTGTTTATATGATCATTCTCATACTTTTCTGTCTCAGCAAATAAGCAATGTAGAACTGATTAGTCACATATGAAAACTCAGCTGAATGAGCAAAATGCTTCTGATTTTACATGTGTTGCTTGAGTGGTTATTGAGGGACTGTAAATTTACATAAAATAATATTTACTGCACTTACATTTATTTATAAAATCCAGTTTAAGACCAAGAACCTAATGAGTGCTACTACTGTAAAGAGTAGTCTAAGTAGTTTGCCATTTACACTTCTTTAGTAACAATCATGGTCTGGGATCTGACTGAACTATAAGAATACAACCTGATACTTGTCAAAAGGCAAATGATTTAACCACTGGAATATAAGCGTACAAACTTCCAGAGCTGCACTGGAGAGAATGAGTTAAGTAGCACAAATATGACAACTTAAGAAAGAAAACATCCAAGCGTAACTAACTGCCTACATTATAATAAAAAAAATACTACTTTGATATAAGTGAGATTTTGGGTACATCTGGTGCTGTATTTCACACACAGTATGCTTCTGAGAATTTCTCAGATTATATGTACTAGATTATGTATTTCAGTTGGTATTTCCTGCTACTGAGGTAAACTACACTTTTTCAAAATTCAAACCCAATTCATGTATGGACACTGACAAAACTCCTAGTAAAAGTCTTGTCTTTTCGGCTTTTCCCGGTTAGGGGTCGCCACAGCGGAACTCCAGTCTGCTAATGATTAGCAGTTGGTTTTTATGGTGTCGAGTTGCCAGCTCGACACCCAACCTTCAACGAAGGCATGCCCATTCAACACATGTCTTTCGAACACCCACTCGACCGCGGGGAGGACATGTAGACTCCACACAGGAGGCACTCCCAACCCAAGCCGAGAATCGAACAGGAGAACCTCTTGCTGTGAGGCAACAATGCTATCGCTGCACCCCTGTGGAAGTACTCCTAGTAAGTCTTTTACTAACTTAAAATCATACTTTATCCTGTCTTACATAAATGATATTTTACTGTAAAAAAAGCTTGAAGTACTGGCCAAGTACAGCATACATTTAAGTCTTTATTCTACAGTGCATAACTCCATGATTAACTTACATCTGAAGAAAGGGTGGTGTAGTATGTATGCATATAATTACATCTTCTTAAATGGATGTAGTTGTACTGGGATGTACACCATGTGATCAGAAGCTAACAGGCACTCTCTGTTTTGGACAAGTCTTGAGTATGGATACACTCTGTGTCTAAGCGTCTTCACACCCAGGCCATTCCTGATACTACTTCACTAGAAGTTTACATATTACATCATTGAGACAGCTCACTTTGGAAACCATAGGCAGTGTCGTAACCTTCTCCTCCTTGAACCTAGACTAATGAAAGTCTGAAAGTATTTCTATTGCCTAATCCATGAGAGAGGACTGGAATCTTGATACGTCACAGAGATAGCTGAGGGATTAAAATTCCAGAAAGGCAAATATCAATACCCTCTTGGGACCATTTCTCAGGCAACAAGGTCCTACAGCCTCTGAATTCTGTACCTGAACAAACCGAGGAGATCACGCAGAAGTCCACTGTAGGATGCCTGGCTTAGGATCTCACTCTACTCACTCTACTCAGCCAAGGGTTTACTGTAGACTTTCAACTTCTTGTGCATTCTGGTGCTTGCAAGATGCAAACATGGCATCCATAATGATGGGCAACATATGGCATGACTCCGGGCTTTCTCCTCCTTCCCTGGAGAATATTTTCTGGGGATGGGTGTAAAAATGGGACACAAAGGCCAGTTTGTTTGCAGTGAGCTTTCTAAATGTCAAGGTTACTCCAAAGGAGGGGTTATTCAGAGGAGAGCTCTGGAAAAGTCAGGTCTACTTCACATAACTGAAAGCTCAAAATACTGAAATTCATTTGACTGAGTCCACAATCCTGAATGTTCAAAATACTGAAAACTCAGTTGACGGAATTTCAGAATACTGAAAGCTTACAATGCTGAATTGCAAAATACAAAATGGCACTGTGTACAATACTTTAAGGTAAGTAAAGGGTATATGCGGTTTTCCCCACTGTAGTGCGAGTTACTATATATAGTTTGGGGGATGTGGGGGATAGCCCCCCACCTAGTTTGGTTTTATGTCATTTGGTGTCTGTTAATAAGGTAAGTAAATAGTTTTTAAATTTGGAAAGAGTTAGTCGGTGTTGTAAGTGTGCATTTTTCTTTCATTTGGTGAGATGAATTGTTGGTGATATTTGCGTGGTTTATTTGGTACTGTGAACCTAGATTTTGTGAATGTTAATGTTATTTGTGATGAAATGTTTGGTATTTACGGATCTGTGCATTTTTGTTATGTTAAGCAATTCACAGCTGAAGGGAAACACACGTCATGTCTATGGCTTAACATTTTGTATTTTGCAATTCAGCATTGTAAGATTTCAGCATTCTGAAATTCAGTCAAATGAGTTTTCAGTATTTTGAACATTCGGGATTGTGGACTCAGTCAAATGAAATTCAGTATTTTGAGCTTTCAGTCATGTGAAGTGGATCTGGAAAAGTATCACAGTGTTATCTGTCTCAGATATAAAGGTCTCTGAATGTTTGGATTACTGGCACAAGGTGGAGAGAGAGGAACATTATACACCTACCCTAGTTCCATAATGGGTGTGTCTGGCCATAGAAGAAGTATGGAGTCAGAATTATGAAGGGTGGGCAGTGGGTGTTGGGTGACAGATTCCCAGTGCTTGAGGATGCACCTGTAAGTGGCAGGTTGAGGACTTGAGAGGCCTGAGTCATACCTGGTGCAGGAGATAGGCCATGTTCCCTTGGGATCTGCTCCCACACCTGAGAGAATATACTCTCTGTCAGACATTGAACAATTGTCTGAAGTCTAGAACATGAACTATATACCCTGCTGTTGGAAGACTTTGTGGATTTTCCTCAGGGTGGCTTAATAAGCTCTGTTATACCTAAAAGTGGCAAAAAGAGTAAAGTTCTTAGTCTTAAATTCTAACTAAGCTATGTCTAGGTGACAGAATAAGTCATTCACTGAGATCAGGCCAGAAGTGGGTATGTTTTGGTTATGCAACTGGAAGCTGGGACATTCCCCCTAAGATAGTTGACAAAGTGCACTTGTCCAGTGCCCCCCTTCACCATCTTTATCAACTGAAGTTTAGGGTAGTTGTAAACTTGAGCCACAGATAGCTGAGGATGGCAACATGACATATGGGTACTGGAAGACAATCTCAAGACCAGGCTTGCCTCACAAGGGTGTGACTCTCAGTTTTCCTCCAATTCTCTAGCCTTCTGATCGTGCTCCAGCGAAGGCCTATGGCTGTTGTGTGGGATTATCATGCTTATTACTTCTCAATGCCATTCTGTGAGTAGGGACACAGGCCAGAAGCTTTTCTCCCTTTTATACATAAAGCTACCCAGGTTGAATGGCTGGCACTTTTGGTGGTGTTTTAATCTGCAATCATCCAGGCAGTTAATAGTGTGGCAATATGGGTCTTGATTTCTAATCTGGCCATCACATAAACATTTGAAAGTTTTTGGTGTTTCACATACAGAACAAGAGAACTTTTCTATGATAAATGTCAGAATCAAGGTATGAATTGTGCTGGGTCACACACACTCCAGCAGTGCGGTATGTAATGTCATAAAGTTCAGATATGGTGCATGCATGCAAGTCTGAGCCTGGGATCTCCCATAAAGATGTACTAAATAGGAGTGGAAAGGTCGATAATCTAACATGGAACCATCAAGAAGGGTTCCAAAGCTATATAAAATATGTTTAGGTTTATGAACTTTACTTATGCAGTGGGAGTGATTTTCCAGCAGTAGTATACATTTCCTGGATCTAAAGAAGGTGTCTGAATATTTTAATAGAGGGTCAGTGGAAAATAGTATAATTTTTTCAGAAAAAAAACTTCTTACTACTACTCAAACAGTTCAGCTGATTACATCTTGTACCTTATAATGAAAAAGACAAAGATCCTAACACCTGGCAAAATAAATAAATGTAGTCTTCACGGAGAAAAAAAAGAGATAATTTAGTTAGCCTTTTTGGATCATAACAAATAATGATATGACAAGCAGTCAAGAAATCCAGTGATGAGTTGCTCTTAACAGAATGGCCATGAAGGCTTTAGAAAAAATTTAAAGTGTAGAACTGTATTTTTGCATACGAGGGAGGATTCAATGTTTCCAGGCTATGACATTTACAATAACTTCAAATCAATGTGAAAACTGGAAAAATGAGAAAAACAGGATGAAAACTGACAACTATAAATTACAGTGTTGGTTAAGAATACTGCGTATGCTACAGACTGCAAAAAAACAAACAAACAAAAAAATTAAGCTGTATTGGAGGTGATAAAACCTAAGTATTAAATGGAAGGAAGCTTAAACAACAAGACGTCAACTTTTATGACACAGACACACCAAGTGAACACAGAGCTCATTATAAGAAGACATTGTGCTCGGCAAGGATGGAGGTCACTGTAAAATGGGAAAACTGGTAATGGGATGGACTGATGCAACTACAGAGCCAGATGCACTTCTACCAATCAATAGTCATTTGATTAAAGACATAACACAGTCCAGGACAACTATCCATATGGTTGCCATAAATCTCTTTCCTTCTTCCTGTCTGTCCCAAATCTCCTTCATCAAATCATCCTGTTTTCCTGCATATGCACCCAAACCACCATACTCCATTCTCTTTCACAATTTCTAAAATTGGAGCTACTCTGGCTTCTGCACTAACATTATCATTTTTTCACCTTGTCCACAGGGTGGATCATACCACCCATCTCAGGCACTTCACCTCTATCACCTACTCCTGCACCACCACTGTTTTGTATACCTTACTTGTCAGCTTATTTGGCATTCTTCACACACACTAAACCTGATACTAAGTGCTAGCTCATTGGCTGCAGCCCTCTGATTTTATCACTGAACTTCTCATTCAGGCTTCCCTTTCCATCAACCACCCTTCCCAGACACTTGAAACTGCTGACCTGTTCCACTATTTTTCATTCTAGATAGCAATTGCTCTCTTAGCCTTTTTGTTAACTAACCAGTATTCCTTCTTAGCCTGGTCTGAATTTTGATATCTCCCACTTTTTCCTGCACTCCTTTTTTGTGACAATTTCTTGGACTTTTGTGTTCCACTGCCATCTTTCCCTATGAACCTTATTTCAAAAAAATGTCTCAGCAAATTGTCTATAGTTTTCACACTTGCTGTTTTGAGAAACTGCTTTTCTTGACTCCACCTATTTCTTCTCCTTCTTGAGGTGCTAAAGTCCCAAGTATTTCCTTGCACTTGAGTGCTTTCACTTCAATCATCTTCCAGCCTTTGCTGACCTTACGGCCTTCTCTGACCACAGAATGCAAGATTGTGGCCATCAGTGGTAAATGCTGTGGACTACCTATTTTACTGAGGATTATTTTGCAATCTTTGATTCTACCACAGTGCCCTCTCTCTTTACTAGGAGGGAGTCTACCACAGTTGCAGACTGATCACTCTTGTATGTGATCTTGTGACTGCCTCTCTTGCTGAACTATGTGTTGGCCATCATCAATCCATTTGCAAGACAGAAGTGGCAACTCTGTCTATATTCCTGTTGCTCCACTAATGTGGACCCAGGCAGTCCTCATTTCCTGTTCTGTCTCCCAAAATGAGTATTCAGATGCCCCATTATCAACATCAACTCACGTCATCTTGCCTTATCTGTTAGGCCTGCAACTGTAGCTTGAATGCAGTCTTTTCTTCACCACCATAATTCTTTTGTAGGGCACAGGCAGAGATTATTACACTAGAGTCTGATTACAATTAGTTTATCACTAACTCTGATGACATCACTCAATGTCTTCAGAAGACTCTCCATCACTACAATTCCTGTACCATTTCTATTCTGTCCTCCCCTGAGTTGTTAATTCTGGGTCCCATCCTAAGTGGCTTTGCTGCACTGCCCTTTCATCTTGTTTCCTGCATACATAGGATGCCCTGTCTCCTCTTTACTATTATTGCATTAACTTCCAAGTAGCACTCTATCAATGAACTCTGTTCAGGGTGGCAATTCGTAATACATTTTTGGCAGGCTGATTGGTTTTGTGTCCAGCTTTTGCTCAACAGGGTTATCCTATGTAACCCAGCCTGGGCAACTGGAGACCAGCAAGCCAGTAGCTTATTTTTAAGCACCTTTACTGAATTATTGTTATTGACATAGGCAAATTTACATTTATATAAAAGTAATCAAACTGTATTAACAAGTCCATGTTTACAAACATTATACTTCACAATATATTGCTATATATCATATAACCTAAGCAACATTACATAAATTATTCAATTCCTGCCCTTTTTTAACAAGTAACATCTCTATTAAACCATGACTTACAACATAGGCAATCATACATTTATATCAATAAAAAAAAACAACACCGACACTATCGTAGTTGCAAGCATTTAACGTCAAAAAACATACATACACACTACAAGTTGCAAACATGATACACATCACTTATAATCCACCCAGTCACTTTCAGTCAAACATTACATGACTCATTTAAGTCCTACATTCTTTTAAACCTCATTCATCCCCTGTATGTACTGTTCCCACAATTCACATTTTTCCTACATAGCTTGATCCTACACTTTTCTAAAGATCTAAATTCCAGTTGTTTATCTCAGTTACTCTATTCACTACTTCTAGTACAGATGGTTTAGATTTTAATTTCCATTTTCTAATAATTGCATTTTTTAGCAGCCACCATAATTAGACATAGCAAGGCCTTACTATGTCTAGACAATTCCAACTCTGTATCATAGCTCAGAAAAATCATCCGGCTTGTCACACCAATCTGCTCACCCACCATCTCCAACAGTGCATCCCACAGGGAATCAAAGTCCACCAACTCACCACACTTCCAGAAAATGTTCCCAATTACCTCTTTCTTCCCCATCACAACTCCAACATTTACTGTCTACCTGAGGAAAAATTCTCTGGAGTCTACTTAGGTATAAAAATATCTATGTAAACATTTTCAAGCAAAACTCCTAAATCTTCCAGATTTTGTTGCATATTTGGAAGACATATATATGTCCTCCCATTGTTTCTTTGTGAAATGTTTATCCAATATCTCTTCCCAGTCCTTTCTAACCTCCTCTGATTCTTATAATTATCATGCAATATTTTATATGATATACTAATTATTCCTTTTTTAATAGCAGTGTCCGTTCTACTTTCCACTAAAAACTTTACCAGTGTTGGGCTTTCCTTTAGGATCTCCATATTTCTTTCTCTTTGCCTATATTCTAATATCAATCTTTGATAAAGAAGGTAGTCTCTAACCTGCAGTCCAAATAAATTCCAAATAAATTCTTCACATCTTCATATTCTATCATCTTTCCTTCTCTGATTATCTGCCCTGAATACCTTGACTGCTTTCCCAGTTTTCTCCAATAAATTCCACCCCCTCATGCCTATTGTCTATATCCCTAATTGCAGTTATCCCTATGGGCAGAATCTCCTTTCTCCATTCTGTGTTGGCATAGTTCTTATGATACATGCTGTTACTTTATAGAAATAATATTCTGTATGATTATTGTTATTCTCTTTAAAGGCCTGTATCCCAAATCCCAGTCTCTCCTTATTTCTTGAGCTTCCCCCCATTCATCATCATCCCTTTCCACTTAGAATTACAGTTTTCTGCTTATGCTATGTATAGGAGCCTTAACTGTGTAGCTTGGAAATACCCCTTCAAATTGGGTAATCCCAATCCGCATTGTTCTACTGGAAGGATCAGCTTATCCAGCTTGACTCTTGCCATCTTCCCCACCCAGATAAAATCCTTCAGTTCTTTATTAATTACTATCCACAACTTTTCCTCTGGTAGATAAAAATATGCCTGACCTGTCTGTACGACTAATGGGACCAAAAACATTTTAAGTGCTTGCATCTTACTATCCATATCCATATAATAAAGCTTCCATTTTCTCAGTTTTTGTATTATGTCCCAGAAAATATGTTCCCTATTACCACTTTCTTCCACATAACACCTCCAATATTTGGTATCTACCTGATGAAAAATTCTCTAGAGTCTACTTGGTGTATATATATATATATATATATATAAATATATATATATATATATATATATATATATATATATATATAAATTTTCAAAAAAAATGCTAAATCTCCTAGATGTTGTTGCATATTTGGGAGACATACATAAATCCCCCCCATTGTTTCTTTGTGAATTGCT
Organism: Protopterus annectens; assembly: GCF_019279795.1. Classification (NCBI taxonomy): domain Eukaryota; kingdom Metazoa; phylum Chordata; order Ceratodontiformes; family Protopteridae; genus Protopterus; species Protopterus annectens. The sequence goes on from NC_056746.1 coordinate 627,933,153, forward strand.
TATCCAGTCTCTCTTCCTAATCCTTTCTAACCTCCTCTGATTGATTTTTTTATAGTTATCATGCAATATTTTACATGCTCTACTAATTATTCCTTTTTTAATGGAAGCTTCGGTAGTAGATTCTATTAAACACTCTACCAGTGCAGGTCTTTAATTTAGGACCCTCCTATTTCTTTCTCTTTGCCTATACTCTGATATTAATCCTTGACAGGGAAGGTAATGTCTAACCTGGAGTCCAAATAAATTCTTGACATCATCCCATTCTATTACCTTTCCCTCTCTAGTTATTTCCTCCAAATACCTTGGTTCCTGTGCCAATTTTCTCCAAAATATTCCAGCCCCCTCTAGTCTATTGTCTTTAGCCCTAATTGCAGTCATCCCTATCGGCAGAATAATATTTCTCCATTCCCGTGTTGGCTTAGTTCTTAGAATACTTTCTGCTACTTTATGAATATAATATCCTGTACATTTATTGTTATTCTCCTTAAAGGTCTGCACCCCAAATCCCAGTCACTCCTTGTTTCTTGAGCTTCCCCCCATTTCATCATCGCTTTCCACTTTGAATTATAGTTTTCTGCTTGTGCTATGTACAGGAGCCCTGACTGTGTTGCTATGAAATATCCCTTCAAATCGTGTAAACCCAGTCTTCCTTGTTCTATTGGAAGAATCAACTTATCCCACTTGACTCTTGTTGTCTTCCCCTCCCAGATAAAACCCTTCAGTTCTTTATTATCTGCTATCCACAACTTCTCCTAAAATATGCCTGACTGTTGCATAAGACTAAAGAGACTACAAACATTTCAACTGCTTGTATTATACTATCCATAGCCATACTACAGAGCTTCCATTTTCTCAGTTTTTGTATTATCTTTTCTTTAGTCTCTTCCCTCATATCCTTGGCTGCCACACCAGAATCATTTTTAACCAATACTCCTAAATACTTCATTTTATCATGTCGCCATAAATATGGATATTGGTGAACCAATTCATTAGTGGGTACATCATTTGCTGTTATTGTCTTTGTTTTAGCTTCATTAATTTTGTATACTGAAAAGATCTGAAACTGCCTCAAAATGTTCCACAACACTGTAATGTCATTTTCTGGTTTTGTCAGGTATAAGATAATATCATCTGCAAACAAAGTCAGCTTTTCTTGACTACCATACCAATTATATCCTTGAATTTCTGAGTCCCTTATTTTCTTTGCTAATGGTTCTAAACGTAATGCAAATAAAGGGGAAAGAAGACACCCCCTGCCTGGTTTCTCTGCTCAATCAGAAATTATCAGAGAGGACCTCCGCCCACTTTCATTTTCATCTCCTATCCCTCATATATCCTCCTAATCAACCTTATAATTTTATCAGGGTAATGCAAATGCTTTCATTGCTCTGCTCATAAAGTCCCAGCTGACTCTGTCAAATGCTTTCTCTACATCAAGACACACCAACAACAATGGTATTTTCTTACATTCTGCTTCCCTCTGGATCACCAATGCTCTGTTAGTGTTGTCAAATGTTTGCCTCCCCTCCACAAAACCACACTGATCCATTTCTATCAATTTTTCATCACTTTTGCCACTTTTTAGCCATTGTAGATAAACAGTTCATAATAGGATCATAGGAGATCACTAGGATATCGAGCCGGAGGTCATTTTAAGCCTAGCCATTTCAACCCAATGTGATACTGTAGTTACTAGTCAATACCAAAGATTGCATTTAGTGATGGCTGCTCATCTCCAGGAGGGTTTTGGGCACTATCCCCAGTAAGAATTTATGGTGCCCCATCCACTCATCCAGATTCCTCTTGAACAGTGTCATACAGATGCTCTGTTTCACACGAATTGGTAGCCTGTTCCAAAGACGTGGCAGTCACTAGAAGATAATCTGTCCCTCCAGCATGTCCTATTTAAGTCACAGGCCATATTTAAGTTCCTGGGACTGGTAGCCTTAGACCCATTTGATTTATGGATATGCAATAAGTTCATTAGGTTTGAGACTTGCGTTGCTCTGTAAGGCATAAGTCTCCCCTAAGAAGTATATATGATACAGAATATAGTGACAGGGATTTTAGTCAGTCAGTGTAAAGCACATTCTGGAGACCCTTGATCTTCTTTGTTAGAAACCTCTGAGGCCTCTGTAATTGCTGTAGATGCTTAGTATGGTACATACCGAATGCGGCGCTGTACTCAATTATGAGCGGGATAAGTGCCGAGTATAGGGGGTTATAATTTCTTTTGCTCTTGAGGCGATGGCTTTACTAATCAAGCAACGTGGAAAGCTTTCCTTACAACGGTAGAAACATGGTGGTCAAAGTTAAGGTCGCAGTCAACCTCTGATCCCAGGTCCCCTACCACTTCATGGCTACTTACGGTATTGTTATTGATGTGACAGTGTGAAGGGACATTGTGCTAGAGTTGTTGGTATGTGTGACCATCCTGGAGTATACTGACATCATTTGGGGATTCAGTGATTGAACCTAGTTTGCAGTTGTCTGCAAACTTGGTCAGCCACAACACTATAGTTTTGACCTGAACGTCTGAGAAGTATAATATTCCCAACTTTTATGTATAACAGTTTCTTTGTTAAATGTCTAGTTCCAGCTTTTGTGTTACATGCAAACACTTGCTTGGCAGGTTGAACTTTTATAATATTGTTTCTTGTCATATCCATTTGAGCCTATCATCTTACAACACTTTTTGTTTTATTGAAAGCCTTCAAACAAAAAACAAACACCCCCCAATACCCCCTAAAACGTATTAACTTAATACTAACATGCAAAACTATGTACATCTTCATATATTGAAGTTTTACCCTGCTAATAGGACCAAATATCTTAAACTGACAGCACAGTCATAGACTTGAGTTAACCTAAAAGAAAGGTTATCCATGTCAAGACACATGGTGCAGCATGTGTTCTATTAAGTGCTGCCTGGTTTTGTATTATCATTATAGCTCTCCCAGCTGGGAAAACACCTGAATGATTTCAGAGAACATTATCTCCTAGCCAATTTCTCTCTTTTTTTTCTAATTTCTCTTTATTAGATTGTAGACAACTTCTCTTTATCAGATTGTCTTCAATGAGACATGAGAAGCACATACAGAATTGCTACTAAGTTTATAGGTTCATAGGTAGGTACTAGGCTATCGGTCCAAGGGCCTATGTAAGCCTAGCCAACAACCTTCCCTGGCTTAAGCCACCCAAGAAAGTTATTTTCCTGTGCCACTGTCGAGCAGAGACACAGAAGTGATCCCTGGGGTGTATTTCCTATTTCCCATCCACTCATCAAGATTTTTCTTGAAGACTGCTAATGAAGAACTTTGCTTGACATAGATGGGTAGCCTGTTCCAGAGTATGAGAAGTCTCTGGGACAGGAATCTATCCCTCCAGCATGTCCTGTTTATTGTGGTGAAAAGGTTTAGGTCCCTAGAGCGTGTAGCTCGGAGGGATTGGGATTTCTTCAGGTGTAGCATGTCCAACAGCTCTGGGTTTGACATAGCTTTATATGTTAGACGGAGATCACCTCGGAGTAGGCGATATGCTACGGAGTAAAGGTGGAGGCTATGGAGTAAAGCTGGAGTAAGTATACATTTATTTGCTAGAAAAAAGCATTACAATAATCAATATTCTTTTTCACTTACTTGTTTTCTCTTAAAACGTGTAACTACATCAAGCCAAGAACACCAATCCAGTCACCCCACACACAAGAAGGAGAAAACACACATTAATGTTTATTTTGCCATGCCCTTTTAAGCAAACTTTTCTTTTTCTTTTTTTTTAATTGTAGTGCCTACATTTCTGAAAACTGAACAAGAACAAAGAAAAAAAAAACATTTACAACATTATCCCCGTTACTCTTAAAAATAACTGAGAAACCTTTACTTTATAACATCCAAAGCAAATCATACACTATAAAAATAGTACTATTAAGAAAGAATTTTGTTTTACTTACAGTTAACTTTCTCCTTCCTCTTCCCTTCCCCTAAGTATTTTTCCGAACATTAATAACATGATGTAGGGCATATGCTTTGGAGTTCCCCACAAGTCCAATAAAGTCAAATATTTCTAGATTTTCTTGTTCTGTCATATTTCACAAATATAATTATTGTTTTGTAATCCCATATTTGTCAATTTCCCAAGTTACTTGTTTTATGCCTGTTCATCTCCATCTCCCAAATATTGTCTCTGCTTCATTTCCAATGTACTTTTGATTCTTTTAGTCAACGCCTGTGCCCCCTTCCTTCTGTCTTGCATTTTCCATTGAAACTTTGAAAAAGGTTTCACTGGCACAGTCTCTCTGTGGTTTTATTACTAGAAGAACAAGTAGCAGAATCTCCTTCTGTTTCACCTTTTGTTAGACAAACTTTTGTATTTCCTCCTTAGCATGTACTTCATCAAAAAATGATTTTGTCCCTTCAAGGAAGAATATTTTGAAGATAGCTGGGTACAGCAGTTTGAATCTCATGCCTGCTTTTTAAAGCTCCCTGAATAGTGGAATAAATTTACTCTTCTGCCTGGATAACAATGAGTATTCATTCTCCACAAATACTCCGTTGTCTCCCACTCTTACTACTTTGTACTTCTGTCACAGTTTGTCAGAATCAACTCCTTCTGCTGGTAAGACTGCATCTTTACTAATAAAGGATTGGCTGCATTCTTGTTACCAGGTTTGAAGTGTACACATGATATGCCCTTTCAACTAATAGCTCCTGCTGCGGAATACCAGTCCAGTTGCTTATTTGTGCTTTCATAAAATTAATACAGTCTGTTTTTTCCAGCTTCTCTGGTACAGCTGAAAATCTCAGGTTTTCCCTACGTGCTCGGTCCTTTAATTCTGTTATTTTCTTTAAACATCTCTTCTTGAGCAGTCTCATATTCGGCCAGCCTTTTCTTCATTTCGACCTCTGATTTTTGCAGTTTAATCACCACTCTCATCTGAATATCTGTTTAAAGCATTTTCAGCCTTTTGTTGTTTGAGTTGATATAATCTATCAGTGTTTTGTTCATTTTGTGTGTGCAGTTGTCTTATACTTTCCTCTAGACTACTGGAAGCCACACCTGGAGCTAGCACTGCTTTTTGCTGAACAGCTGCAGAGCTTTTCCCAGTCAGTACCTTTTCCTCACCTTTTGTAACTGATTTTCTTTCATGTCCTCTGTATTTCTTTTTTCCTGGCATCCAGGCAATGAACTTACAATCCAGTTACTAAAATTTATCCAGAAACACAATAGTTTACTGGCCTTCGGTGCTGAGTTTTTTTCACACTGTGAGAGCTAGAATTAAGCTGTTGCTCAATGTGCAGCCATCTTGGAAATCTCTATGCAACTGTACTTTTATAATTATATATTATTTACAGCGTTGAATCAAATACCACAAAAATGACAAGAAAAAACAAGTATACTCTCAACACATGAGTTATGTTGGTAAAATAGTTTGTGAGAACTGAGCTGAAACATGCAAATGTATGAAAGAGAACTAGGAAAATGCATACATGGTTAACAAACATAAAATGTGTGCAATATTAAGATAAAAAGAAGTTATGTACTCACCATAACGTTCCATCTGAGTAGGTAAACTTAATTTGTCAGCAACCTGTGGGTTACAGATCCAACACGGATCTGAGCCAGCAGCATACCAAGCAAAAAGATCCGAGCTCCAAGCTCCTCCTCCTTACCCATACTACACTGCAACCTCCTTCCAATCCTCAGATCGCATTTGCCACCTGCACATAATAACAAAACAAACTAACAACCTCAGACACCTGACTCAAGGACAAAGTAAAGCTCATAAGTCCGAACACTGAGCTCAGCTAAATAACCATGAAGGTCAGGGGGAAGGAGGGAGGGACGGTTGCTGACAAATGAAGTTTACCTACTCAGATGGAACGTTATGGTGAGTACATAACTTCTTTATCTGAAGTAGTTAACTTCATTTGATCAGCAACCTGTCCCCAGCTACCCGAATCTTTGGAGGCCCTTAAGGAAGGATATTCCAGAGCAATGCAGAGCCAAAGGCAGCCCTTCCTCTAGACACCAAATCCAGTTTATAATGAGAGATAAAGGTGTGAGAGGACACCCTTGTAGCTGCTGAACAAATGTCATCCAGGGAAGCTCTATACCAGAATGCAGCACATGTTGCCATAGAACACGTAGAATGAGCATGAACTCCCATTGTTTCTGGTAAGCCAGACTCTCTGTATGCTTGTAAGATACAACTCGAAATCTACCTGGCGAGAATCACCTTTGAAACTGGTTTCCCTAGAAAAGGCTTAGCAAAGGAGACAAAAAATTGATCAGATTTACGAAAGACATCCGTCCTGTGCAAATAAAAACGTAACTGTCTGTGAACATCCAGCAAATGAAGTTTATATTCTCCTTTGCTCTAGAAATTAGGAAAAAAGACAGGCAAATTAATGGACTGATTAATGTTCATCTCGGAAGCAACTTTAGGGAGAAAGGAGGGATTAGTTCTGAGAGATACCCTATACTTATGAAACACAAGGTATGGAGGCTTGATACAGAGAGCCTGAAGCTCTGACACTCTCCTGGCTGAAGTAATTGTTACCAGAAAAGTCGTCTTCCATGACAAGAAAGTACAGTTGTGTACACTTACCATACATGTAGATGTTGGAGTGTATTCACTGTTGCAGTCATTATACTAGGGTTATTCTGTAGGCAGGCTACCCTCAGTCGGCCTGAATTCCAAAGTCTAGGTATGGCGTCGGTTGCTGTCGCCTCTTCCCTGCCGTCAGTGCGCCAGGGATATAAAAGATGAAACCGACGCCATTTTCTTCAGTTTTTCTTGCCTCAGATGTCAGGTGCCCCCAAAAGGGTAGGCTAAAAATAAGCCAATAAAACATGCATGTACCAAAATATATAATACATTCATCTACAAGCAAATATACCACATAGGTTGTATAGATTAGAGAAGTGCAGATAAGTTGCAGCAAAGACATGGGGGATGGTGGGTGGGTAACCTGGACTGCAACGGTGAATAAACTTGAACATCTACATTTATGGTAAGTGTACACAACTCACAACTGTACTGTGTTCTTCGTGTTTCACTGTTGCAGTTATTACACTTGGGTTGAATCCCAAAGCTATGGTTGGGAGGCTGGAGCTAAATAGCATTAGGAGCGGCTATGAAGCCCTGCAGAACTGCAGTGGTAAAGCCTGCCCTGGATTTAGAGTAGAGTGGTAAATGATAGTGCTTTGTAAAGGTGTGCACTGAACTCCAGGTAGCAGCCTCTAAAATGTCTTTGGTTGGTACTCCCCTGAGGAAGGCTGCTGAAGTGGCTGCTGCTCTGGTTGAATGTGGCCTAATGCCCTTAGGCACTGGCTTGCCATGTTGTGAATGGCAGAAACGAATGCAGTGGCCTATCCACTTTGAAATAGTCTGCTTTGAGATCGCCTTTCCTTGTGATCCTGCAGCATATGCCACTAGTAGTTGCTCTGTCTTTCTGAAAGCTTTGTTTCTGTCCAAGTAGAAGCGTAGCTGTCTGTGCACGTCCAAAGAATGCAGAATTCTCTCCCCCTTATTCTGTGGGTTTGGATAAAATGTAGGCAGATGAATAATTTGGTTAAGGGCCACACTGGACACTACCTTAGGCATAAATGTCGGGTTTGTACCCTGTCTGGATAAAAAATGATAAAAGTTTTCACAGCCATGAGTGCCTGTAGCTCTGAGACTCATCTTGCAGAGGTTATTGCTAGGAGCAGAGCTGTTTTCCAAGATAAAAACTTTATATCAGCTGTAGCAGCTGGCTCAAAAGGAGGCAGGGTGAGTTTTTCCAAAACATAATTGAGGTCCCATGCTGGTATTGGTGATCTCCTTGGAGGCCTTAACATTTTGGCTCCTCTGAGGTACTGCCTTAACAAGGGATAAGAAAAGATTGGTGGCTCTGTATTGTAATGAGCCAAAATGGCAGAGGCATGAATTTTAATTGATGAAAAGGAAAGGCCTTTGTCCAGCATCTCAGTTAAGTATTGCAAAATCTGAGGAATATTTGGTACAGCTGTGTCAATTCCTTGTGCCTGGTTCCAAGCACAGAATCTCTTCCATTTTCCAGCATAAGATTTTCTGGTACTAGGTCTTCTGGCCTCCAAAATGACATCCATTACAGCTTTAGTGAGAGGTGCGTTTTGTATCACTACATTATCTGCCATGCTGCCAGATTTAAGGTCTTTAGTTGGCTGTGCAGGATCTGATTGTTTTGTTGGGATAGTAGATGAGGTATTTGAGGCAAGGTCCAAGCCGGGCATTGAGACAAGTTCCTTAGGATTGGATACCAGTGCTGGCGGGGCCAGTCTGGGGCAATCAGTATCATCTTTGGCTTCTCTTGTCTGACCTTTAGGAGTACCTTGGGGAGGAGAGGCGGTGGAGGAAAGGCATATACTGCTAAGCTTTTCCAGCTGAAATATAGGGCATCCACTTTCCATGCTTATCTGTGATAAGTCCTTGTGCAGAATCTTTTTAGTTGGTAGTTGTGAGGAGAGGCAAATAGATCTATATCCGGGCATCCCCATTTCCTTGTTATCATGCTGAAGACTTGTGGATCCAATTTCCACTCGTGGGGATCCATGAGGTTTCTGCTTAGTCTGCCAGAGTATTTATCTTTCCTGGCAGGAATTGTGCCTGCAGATGCACTTGGTAAGTCAATGCTGTGTCCCACAAAGTCATGGCTAATCTGCAAAGGTCGTAAGAGTGAGTGCCTCCCTGCTTGTTTATATACGACATGACCGTGGTGTTGTCTGTCTTTATCAGTAGTTGTCCCCAATGAAGTAGGTCCTTGAAGGCTGTCAGGGCATTCTGAACAGCTAGCATCTCTTTTTGATTGATATGTAGATGCATTTGGTTTGCGAACCATGTGCCTTGAATACATCTTCCTGCCATGTGGGCCCCCCAGGCATAATCTGATGCATCCGTTGTTAATGTCTGCCTGGCTGGGGGTAAAGTGAATGGCTGTCCCTTGTTCTGGTGACAAGCCTTTGCCCACCAACTAAACTCCTGTTGCAGGCAGAGAATGAGGGTAATTACTGTTTCCAGGCTGTGGCAATGTTAAGTCCAAACACTTTTTAGGTACCATTGAAGTTTCCTCATATGCAGTCTCGCATATGGAATTAGTAGAATGCAGGATGCCATGAAGCCCAAAGCCTGCAGAATTTTTCTTGCAGATAACTGGGCCTTTGTTGCCAACAGGTTGAAATAGGTAGTCAGTTGCCTTTGTTTGTCTGGTGTGAGATAAGCCATCTGGGCAGTTGTATTTAAGCTTGCACCCAGGAATATTATCTCTTGAGAGGGTACTAGTTTTGATTTCTTTTTGTTGACTGTGTACCCTAGGCCTGTTAGAAATCTCTTTACAAACGCCAGATGCTGTAGTAGAATGTCCTTGTTCTCTGCTTGAATGAGGCAGTCATCCAAGTAAGGATATATTTGTATTCCTCTTTGTTTGCAGAATGCAATTACTGGTGCCAGGCACATTGTGAAGACCCTGGGCGCAGTAGATAAGCCAAAGGGCAGTGCAGAGAATTGGTAATGCATTGAGTCAGCTTTGAATCTGAGGTATCTTCTGCATGTTTGTCTGATTGGGACATGCAGGTATGCCTCTTTTAGGTCTAAAGTCACAAGCCAAGCCTTCTTGTCCAGCATGGGCAGAAGTTGCTGTAGAGTCAACATTTTCAATTTTGGTATAACCAGAAATGTATTTAGAATAGATAGGTCCAGTATTGGTCTCCAGGTCTTGTCCTTTCTTGGTACCAAGAACAGTCTTGAATAAAATCCTTGTCCCTGCTCTTGTACTTGTTGAATGGCCCTCATTTCCAGGAGGGATGAGACTTGCTTTTGTGCTTCTGCCCATTGATGTTTTGGCAGGTATGGCCAACCGTTTGTCCTTGGCAGGGTATGAAAGTGAAACTTGTAGCCCTGTGACAGTATGTCTAGGACCCATTTGTCCTGGATTATTATGTGCCAGTTTTGAGAAAAAAGTGCTAGTTTTCCCCCTAAAGGTGCTGCCAGAAGATAAGTGTTTGGCGCAGACAGGGGGAAGTCATTGGGACTGTTTCCTGTATGGCTGTGATTTGTCTTCTCCATTTTTGGAGATAGAAGCACCCCATTGTTTAGACCTGTATGAACCTTGGGGCTGGGATCTGCCTCTTGGGCATCTGTATCTGCCCCTTTGTGGTCTGTCTGACACTGGAAAGGACCAATTCTTTGTAGGCCAGTGTCTGCTAAATCTTGGAGGCTGAACCTGTAACATTCCTTAACCGTTTGCACAGATTTAGCTTTGTCCTCCATTTTCTATAACACCTCTTCTGCTTTAACACCAAACAAAGTGTCATGCTGTAATGGGGCATCTAATAATTTTGCTTTGACATGATCAGGCAGACTTTGTTCCTTTAACCAAGCATGCCTCCTGATGACAGAACCCGTAACAGCGACTCTGCAGGAGGCCTTCAAAGAATCAAAACCACATTGCAAAATATGCTTTCCAGCTTGTTCAGTTGCATGCAATAAATCCTGCATTTCTTTGTTTTCTGCACATTCAGAATTTGTCAACATTTTCTGTTTAAGCAGTGGCATAATATATTGCTGATATTTGAGCATATAAAACTGACAATTTAAAGCCCTTACAGCCAAGGTAGCGGAAGTGTAAATCTTTTTTCCCCATCTGTCCAGTGCCCTAGAATCCCTGTTAGAGGGGGCTGGGTTTTTTGCAGCGGAAGCCTTGACCCCTTTGGGACCCTGAGAGATAGTTTCTGGGTCAGCAGCAGGGTTTTTGAAAAGGAATTTATGAGAGTCTGGAACCCTGTAGTACCTGTCCGGCTTAAATGGAGCTGGAGGTAAAGAGTCAGGGGTGAGACTGGACTCTGAAAATACATCATCAACAATGTCTAACACAGGTGGAACAGCTAGGGGCCTGTGTTGTGGTAGTAAAAGGAAGTCTCTGAGCCTTTTCTTAGATTCTGAAAAATCTTGGCTCTCCCAGTGGAAATGCTCCCTCATGGTATGCAAGGTTTCCCCAAAAGAGTAATCCTCAGGAGGACAGGCTGAAGGGATAGATTCTTCAGCATCAGAATCCTCATAGGGAGGAAGAGAGTATTCCTGATCAGAACAGGAGTCAGATGAAATGGAAACCTGATCTGAAGATTCATATTCTGTCTGTTGCCTAGGCCTTTTATCAGGTGAGGGATAGGAACCCCTGATCAAAGTAATTAAGTCTTCGGCCATTTTGAGCATCTGTTTTTTTGGTCATGGAGGCCTGTCCATGAGGCTGTTGCACTTGTTTCTTTGTCTTTAAGGGTGCTTTAGTCTTTGCCTTTGAAGCTGAAGTTGTTTTAATGTATAACTGAGTTGGTCTGAAAACACCCTCAGAAGCCGATGCCTGCTCAGCGGCTCCGGACTCATCTGAGGGAATAGTCTCCGAAGAACCAATACCTTGAGCCTCCAGCAGCCTAGGCGACTCCACGTGGGAGTCGGTAGTGGCCTGCGGGTCTAAAGTAGCGGGTGTCAGGGGCTGCGAAGGCACCTCACTGAGAACCGGTGAACCTGCAACTGGCTTAGAAGAAGCCTCATCGTCGGTTTTGGACCTCGGATGCCTGTCCTTTTCTTTTTCTGTGCGTTTCTTATGAATTCTGGTAGTCGGATGGCTGTCCGATGGCATTGTATAATTAACTCTTCTTCCAAAATAGTGTAATGCAAAATCGTTCCGACACTTAATAGTCCATTGGTTAAATCTAGCGCAAAACTGACAACTAGCAACGTCATGGTCAGGGCCTAGGCAAGGAATACAGTAAGAATGAAAGTCCTTATGAGGTATTTGCTTCCCACAAGAAATACGATTAACTTTTTCTGACATCGATCTGGAGCAAGAAAAAAGTTTCCCCAATGGGGTACTTAGCTTTTAATGAAGAATGCGGATCTAAAATTCGAACACGAAAATCTCAGGAGTCGGACGACCGGCACTTGCAAACTGCTTATGCTTCGGGCACCGTGCGGCAAGAAAGACTGAAGAAAATGACATTGGCTGCATCTTTTATACCCCTGGTGCACTGACGTCAGGGAAGAGGCGACAGCAACCGACGCCGGACCTAGACTTTGGAATTCAGGCCGACTGAGGGTAGCCTGCCAACAGGATAACCCTAGTGTAATGACTGCAACAGTGAAACATGAAGAACATCTTCAGATTAACGGAAGCTGTGGGATCAAAGGGAGGCGCAACTAACGGCTGAAGAACTAAGGTCAGATCCCACGGCGGGGATGAATTTCTAACAGGGGGTCTCAAAAGAAAAGTGCCTTTTAGAAAGGTCTTACAAATTCTGGCAGCAGCGAGGGAACCAAAGTTTTCCCCAGTATGAAAATGGGATATGGCAGCCAGCTGGACCTTCACAGCAGATGAGCTGGCCCCTTGCTGAAAAATTTGAGACAAGAATTCCAGTACCGCTAAAACAGGAGTGGTGAAACGATCAAAGTTCTTTTGTGAAGCCCAAATTGAAAAACGTTTCCATTTGCTACTGTAAATCTTCCTGGTAGAGGGTTTATGTGCCACCACCAGGACAGACTTGACTCGGGAAGACATACAGGGAGTCCTGGCAACTAGGGAAACTGGATCAGCCAAGCTGAGAGCTTGAGACCGTCCAGGTTCGGAGGAGCCATTCTCGAGGGATGAGAAATCAGACCCGGAATGGGATCCAAGATCCAGAGTGAAGCTATGAGATGAGACCGCAGGCAGGGGATCCAGACTTGAAGAGGCCAGAATGGGGCTATGAGGATAATCTTGCTCCCCAACCGGCGAGCTTTCTGCAGAAATTTTGTCATAAGCGGAAGTGGAGGATACGCATAAAGAAGACTGGGCGGCCAAGCAGGGACTACAGTATCTCTGGGGGCTTCTCCCACAGGAGGAATTAGAGTGAAAAACTCGCTGCACTTCGAGTTGGAAGGTGATGCGAAGAGATCGCAGAAAGGCTGACCCCACTTGAGGAAGATCTGTTCCACTACACAAGGATTCAGAGACCACTCGTAAGAAGAGAGGATAGTTCTGCTCAATTTGTCTGCCAGTATGTTGGACCAACCCAGAATGTGCATTGCTAACAGGAAGCGGTTGGTGGAGATTGAACATTCCCAAACTCTCATGGCGTCTCGGCAAAGGGGGTAAGACCTGGTTCCCCCCATTTGTTGATATACCAGACCACTGACATATTGTCCGACTGGATAGCAATAGTCCCAGAAGGAAGAGAGGCATGAAGGGCCTGCAATGCCAAAAGGACCGCCCTCATCTCCAGGACATTTATATGCAGTACAGTCTCGGTTTGAGTCCATGTGCCTTGGACAGTCCTGCCCGCACAATGCCCCCCCCCACCCTAGGAGGGAGGTGTCCGTGGTCACTGTGGCCAGGGGTGGTGACATAACAAAAGGTCGTCCTTCCCAAAGGGCTCGGGATTGAAGCCACCACATGAGGGAGTTCCTGCAAACCCTGCTGAGGGGAATCAGGAAGTCTAGAGGGTGGTGTAGAATAGACCACTTGACTTGCAACGTCCACTGTAGAACCCTCATGTGCAGACAACCATAAGGAATCAGATTGATCGCTGCCGCCATGGACCCCAAAGCTCTCAGGACTAATTCTGCTGGGGGAGCAGGGGACTGAAAGAGGGCTAGCACATGCAGAGTCATGCTGTGAAGTCTGTTTGACATTAGGAAGGCCCTGTCCTGGAGGTTATCTATCCTGGCCCCTATGACGTCTAACACTTGAACAGGCTGAAGGAAAGGCTTCTTGACATTTATGGTTATCCCCAACTGGGGTGACATCTGGCGGAAGAAATCCCTGGTTAGAGAAAGTAGATGCCTGGTGGGGGCGGTGAGGAGCCAGGTGTCTAGGTACGGGAAGACCTGTATGCCCTGGAGCCTCAGGTGGGCCGCTACAACTGCCATGACCTTGGTGAACACCCTGGGGGCTGTGGTGAGACCGAAGGGTAGGACCCTGAACTGGTAATGAGTGGCCCCTAGCCGAAATCGGAGAAACCTCCTGAACCATCTGTCCATGAGAATATTGTAGTACGCATCCTTGAGGTCTATGGAGCACATCCAGTCCTCCTCCTGCAAGAGGGGCAGGATGGATTGTATCGTGGCAATCCAGAATTTCTCCTTGGCAATGAAAAGGTTCATTGTTGACAGGTCGAGAATCGGCCTTAAGTCCCCCATCTTTTTTGGCACCAGAAAGAACCTGGAGTAGATGCTTGATCTGGACTGGTCTGGGGGCACATGCTTGATGGCTCTTTTTTCTAACAGCTTTTTATTTCCAAAGCCGCCTAGGAGGTGCCTTAAGTAAGGGGGCTTGTTTATGAAGGGGAATGAATAGCCTCTGGATATTATCTGAATCACCCAGTGATCTGTCGTGATGCACTCCCATTGAGCCAGGTGCCTCAAAAAATGCCCCCGACTGCCTCCAGAGAGGAACAGTCGGGCAACCCCTCAAGGCTGCTGAGCAGGTCAGTTGGAAAAGGGTTACTGTGACCAGAAGTTCTTCAGTCCCCCTCGGTCTCTGGGCCGGCATCCACCTTGTCCCCCTCTGCCTCTGGGGGAGAAAGAGTCCTGAGTGTTCTGGGCCTGCTGAGATTTCCAGAACCACATCTTCTTCTGCCCTCGCTGGTTCCTAGAGAAGGACCTTTGAGGGGTAGAGAAGCGTATTCCGATGGCTGACAGTGTTTTCCCCTCTTTCTCGCTCTGAACCAGCGTCTCGCGGACGGTCTTCCCAAAGAAGGTTGGCCCGTCAAAGGGTGCATTTGCGAAGGACGTCTTAAATGGTTCCGAGAAATCGCAAAGTCGAAGCCAGGCATGATACCTTAAGGCGATACCGGACCCGCTAGATCTAGGGTCTCCCTCTGTGGCATGGGAAAGTAGCCGCATAGAAGTATTAGACACCGACTTGAGAGTGGCCATATGAGACGAGAAAGTCCATTTATCCTCGGCCGACATGGACTCTGGGGGAGACTCAGCGTACTCTTCAACCAGGTCCCGCTGTAGTCTGATTACATAGTCCAAGTAATTCAGCTCCCTTATAGATAAGGTAGCTGAAGCAAAAGCCCGCTTTCCAATGAGGTCCATTGCCCAAGGCTCCTTGTCAGGGGGATGGACCGAAGAACTTTTCTGGGAGAGTTCTTTTTTGGTGGCCGCCGCCACCACCATGGCATCAACCGGGGAACCCTTGCTCCATGAAGCTCTGTCTGCAGAGGGACTAAGAACCTTATCGGGCCTTCTAGGTATCAGCTCTACAGTGTCCGGCTCCTTCCACGCCCTGGTGGTAATAAGGTCGACCAGGGGGTCAGCTGGGGGGGGACACCCAAGAGGTAGATGGACCTGTGTCGAACGCCTCCAGGAATACCGACTCATCCGAGGAGGGGTTTTGGGTGGACCCCCCCCCTTGGCGGAATATTGTAATGTCTCCAAAGGAGACATTGTCAGGGAGTGATTTGGGGGAACCCTCCCCTTCCTCCAAATCGGTATCTTCAGTGAGGGATTCAGGGGAGTCCAAGTGCCTCCTTTTGCACAGGCGTTTGTGAGGGACCTCCTCAGGGGGACTGTCCGAGGGGGGCTCACCAACAGATTCATGTTCCTCCAGGGGAACTGGCTGGGGTGTCAACAACACAGGCTGTCCCTGGGGGGACTGGATGATGGAGGACAAACTGAGCTGCGAGGGAGCGGGGGCGGACCCTGAGGAAAGAGTGAGGGGTCTCGATCCTCCAGAGAGAACCCTCTCCACCACGTCGAACGCCGAAGGGGAACCGGCCTCTCTAAGACAGGTGGCCGGGGCCCTCGGATCCGATGAGGGGATTGGTGCCGGAGCCGAAGCGGTTGGACCCGAGAGGATGGTGTGCTCCGACCGCAAAGGAGATGAAGACACACTCACCCCCTGGATCCGATGCCCAGCTCTCGGCTCTGAGAGCTTGGATCCGAAAGCGGATCTGATAAGTTTGAGGGCATGGCCAGCGTTGAGGTAGTAATTACTATCGGCGCCGACCCCCTGGATCCGGGCTCCCCGGATCCGAAGACCCTGAAATCTGGTGGTGGATCGGAGAAGGAGCTATCGGGGCGAACAGTGGAGCTGAACTCCCCCCCCCCCAAGAAGGGGGGGCAGCAACACTCCCATCTGCAGCTGAGTTTACAAGAATCAACACATCATCCGGTCCATATCTCCCTCCGAAATGCTGTGAGTAGACCTGGAGGAAGCCGCCAAAGTCAGCCAGGAGGGCTGACGCGACAACGACCTCGAGGCTGGTCAGGTCTACTCCTCCGGCTCCAGGGAGAAACATGGCGAACGGAGCCATGAGGAGGAAGGCTTGGACACTCTCAGTGGAGAAGAGACCACCTTAGCGGGAGGGACCGAGGGGTCCAATTCGGCCTGCCGCTTGCGGTTTCTTTCTCTCTCTCTCTCTCTCTCTCTCTCTCCCTTCTCTCTTTTCTATCCTTCTTGGCCTCTCATTCTCCCTGAGACAAGGTGGGAGGGTGAGTCCCAGACAGGAGAAGAGGGCCAGTTGGCTGGGCATCTTTAGATGCTTAAAGGCTAAACCATACTTCCCTAGGGGTGAAGATTTTAGAGAAGTATACAGTGATGGGCAGAAAGATAATATTAGAGAAAATAAACAAACTAGAATGTCATTTTACCACTCTAAAGATGCTTGGAGGTATAAGAATGTGATTGAGAAACATTGGAATATACTGACACTAGATAAGATAAGAGCATTAGTAGTCTGATAGATGTGAAACCCAATTATTCACTGAAGAACTATAAATCTTTGAAGAGACAGTTATGTCAACCTAAGGTCAATGATAGGAAGCATGGCCCTATAAGACCAGTCACAGAAAAAGGTATAAAAAATGTGGCAGATGTAATTTTTGTAAATATATAGACAGTAATTCTAAGTTTGAACATCCAGATCAGTTAAAGACATATGAGTTCGACATCAATGCCACCTGTGAAACAGAGCATTTAGTCTACTTGACCCATTGCACAGTGTGCCGTAGTTTCTATGTAGGGAAGACAGACTGGTCTCTGAAGGAAAGAATACGTGAACACATTTATGCCATCCATAAAAAGAACAAAGTGAATGCCTTGGCCAGACACACTATTAATAATGATATGGAACATCTCTTTAAATTTCTAGTTATAGGGAGAACATATGAGTGTAAAAGAGGAGGGGATCTATGGAACATCACTGAAGAGCTTGAAGCTAAGTAGATAGTAAGATTAAGGGCTGATAGAGGTCATGGATTAAATGAATATATACCCCTGCGTCCTAAGTTAAAGTCTAGGCAGCTTTTTAAGTAAGATGTGCTGTGGAATTGTTCGTATGATAAATAACTGACTTCATGTTACAGGTTTGTATGTGTTTTGAAGAACATCAGAGGAAAATATAAATATGTGCAGATATATTCTTTGTTTATGATTGTAAATAGAAATGTCCTAAGTGAAAGCTTAGGCAGCTTTTCAGGCAAGATGTGCTGTGGAGTTGTTTGTATGATAAATTACTGACTTCTTGTTACAGGCTTGTATGTGTTTTGGAGAACAGAAGTGGAGAATGTTAATAAGCGCAGTTATATTGCTTGTGATTGCAAAGTGAACTGTTATGAACATAAGAGGAAAATGCAAATGTGCAGAAATATTCTTTGTTTGTGAACTGAAATGTCCTAAGTGAAAGCTTAGTCATCTTTTTAGGCAAGATGTGCCGTGGAGTCATTTTAATAATAAATTACTGACTTCATGTTACAGGCTTATACGTGTTTTGGAGAACAGAAGTAGAAAATGTAAACATGTGCAGCTATATTCTGTGCTTGTGACTGCAAACTGAAATGTTATGGAAATTTAAATCTAGATACTTTATAAATAGGCTTTTAGAAGTATATACATATACATTCAGATTTCTAGTTCAGTTAATGGCATGTACCTTGTAGGATGTTGCTTTAAATTTGCTTGTTCACACTTGAACAATGTATTGGTTGGTTTTAATCATGTGTCTCAAGAGGATATTTAAACTAATAGCTATTTTTAAAATGTATTAGACATCTGAAGAAGTGGGTTTACCAACGAAAGCGCTTGTGTCAAATAAAGATTTTTATACTGGATTCTACAGCCGTCTTCAAGTCCTGGTGTTTTGATTTTTATTCTGGATCTGTTTTGTGCAGGACAAGTGAGTTCTAAAGCTTTGGTGGCAGTCTTGTGTTTTTGCTTCTTACTTTTGAGTATATTTTCAGTTGGATTAATATTGCATAGATCTGGTGGTGGTGTGTGTGTGTGTGTCTGTGTGTGTGTGTGTATATATATATATATATATATATATATATATATATATATATATATATATATATATATATATATATATATATATATATATACACACACACACACATATATATATATATATATATATATATATATATATATATATATATATATATATATATATACCTATTGTTGAACGTCCTTTTGGTCAATGAGCACTGGGGGCAGCGCTTTATGTTGCATGTATGGATAGCCAAACAAACAAAATGTTGTGGTATGTTTTGTTGAGACCGGTGAGTAGAGGTTGGTGGAGGTGAGAGTGTTTGTAGTGTGCTTCAGCGTTAGGGTTAGGGTGGGGGATAGGTGAGGAGATGGGTTTTGTATTTTTGTGTGCTAGTGTGTGTATTTTTGGGTTAGGGTTAAATAAGGGGACAGATGTAGTGTTCATACTTTATATTTGTGTGTGTGTCTTGTGTAGTGGTGATATTAGGTGAAGTGTTACTTTAAGGTAAGGTATACGTTTATATTTGGGGGAAGGGGCAGGGTTATGGTTGGCACCTGGTCGATTTCTTTAAAACAGTCACCAAGGCCATTGACGAGGGGAAGGTGGTCCACACAGCAACCCCCTGACTGCGCAAAAGCCTTACATACAATACCCCACTCAGGCATTATAGATAAGCTCACCAGCTAAAATCAAAACCCTATGTCACCAACTAGCTTGCAAACTGGCTCAAACCCAGAACCCACATGGTTTAGAATTGCTGGAGCCATGTCTCCAAACCAGTTTAAAGTGGCATCCCACAAGGCTCAGCTCTCTCTCTCTTCTTCAGTATATATTTTCATATAGGTACAGGCCAACATGGAAGGACTGTGTGACCAAGTGGGCTGTGACTGTGACTGGGCATAATAATAATCTCTCCAGCCGACTCTCCTCCCCACATGCTCAAGAAACAGACAAAACAACTGGGTGCCAGAGCCATCAAGCTAAGCGCCAAAAAAAAGTGTATAGTCATCCAAAAAAAGCAAAACACCCAATTACCCAAATTAATACATACAAAAGAAGTAATTAAAGTAAGAAGAAGTAATAATTAGGGAGGGGTAGTAAACTGCTATCTTAATAACCACGGCAAAAGTGGTTAGAAAAAAATATTATATATATATCCTAATCATGAAGGATTCACATCTAGATATCAGGGGAGGTCATCGTGCTCTTTACTCATCCCTCATCAGCCCATTGGTACAAAGCCCCTTTTGGGATGTACCTTACTCCCACCTGCAACTGAGCAACTGGAAAACTCCCCAAAAAGTAAGAAGATCAAAACAGACAAACAGTGTGCCTGGTTAGACAAAAAAAAGTACTCAGTGGCAGTGGCTGCAAGCGCCTGCCAAAACTGTGATTTGTGCCTGCATATGTAAAGCCAACTCCAAAGCCAACACCTCCCACAATCCAAATCATAAAATCCAATCCCATCAAAAAGCCATCCCGCCTGAAATAAGACTAGAGACTTGAACCTCACATGCTAAATAGACAGATTCATGACCCAGAGGCTCCTTCACTCTGGTATAGGTCCCAACTCTGGAATAAAAATCCCAGAAGAGGCTAGGCAGAGTCCCACATTGACTCTCAATCTGGGAAAATGGGTTAGTGGTCATGGGAGATTGTAGGTACACTTAACTATCATTGTGTCAGAGCACAGTATAGTAAATTTAAAATGGAAAAAAAAAAGGAAATTAAATTTAGCTAATAAGCCAAAATGAAAACTACCTGTTACTAGCCCACCTTAGTCACTGGTGCAAACCCTACACCTTACCTTAAAACAATTTCCCATAACACAGGCCGTATTTAGACAAATGTGAGGCTAGTGTTATGGAACATTTTAATAAGTATGAAGATTGGGAGAGGAAACCGTTTTCTTTTCTTGATCTTTTGTAGGTTTGATATTTAGGTTGTTCGATTTTATGTAGTTTTGAACTTCTTAATGCCAGTATGGCACATTTGACATTAAGTAAGTTCAATCATTCATCAGGAGCCACATATATTTACAAATATAAATACATATATAATATATATAGCCAATAAAACCAACACTACTTCCACCACAGCCAGGTCGTAGTTTTCGTTTATACACCAATTAGCTCGATATCAAACAAAGTACAAACGAGATGCAAAAAATTAAATTTAACAGCTTTAATAAAACTTAAAGAACAAAAATGGATAAGTGCTTTTGGGTTCTTACAACCCTTCATCAGATAAAATTCATAAAATCACAATAAATTATTTAAAGTAATGCTATCCAATCAGAAAATGTCTTCATTCCTCATGTAACCAATCAGGTCACATGGTTTCTTCCTTCATTTAGATAAAAAGACTAAATGATCATTTGTCATAATAAAGCCGCCTGTAGTCCAATTGGTTTTCATTGTATTTACCAACTACATTTACCTCTGGCCAATCAACTTTCTCATCTTCCTTGATCAGCCAATCTTCTTCAGGCTTGACAGGTGTCAACGTACCGGACCATAGTCTTATTTGATTTCCAGCAAAATCGGGGCCAAGAATTAGGATGTCTCACAACTTGAGGAGCATGAATGCCCCTGAACTTATGATGAAACTAGACAAGAATAAAAGAATATGAGATTTTAAGTATAAAATAAGATAGTAAAGACAAAATGGTCTTATGTTGTATATGGTTGGATTCGTGGGATCCAATATTGCTGGAAGTCAAATAAGACTACGTCCGGTATGGCATAGGAGACAGAAAAATGTGTTTTAGTTCCTTTATGACCTTTCCTTTTCATACAAGTATATAAAAAGTTCTGCAGCTACAGTTCCAAAAACATTCACTGGAGAATCCAATAATTTAGCTCTGACATCTTCAGGTAAAATGATGACGTCTAAGCCATGAAAACCTACGAAGAACCAAACCAGTAGCTACTCTTAATAGAATATCAGTGCACTTAAGAGGCAGAATTAAGTAAAGACAGTGCACAGAATATTTGCTTCTGCGTCACCAAAGTCAGAAAGCACCTTACCCAAGTTACCCAGAATAGACAAAATGTACCTATCTACATGGGCTTGTACTTTATACCTCTAAAATTTAAAGTAGCAGAAGTGCACTTCTTTGCCATATCTATCAATGGCTCTACTATCTTTAGCTGCAGGTAAAACATTCCAGGAAGACAAAAGCTTAGAAGGCTTCACAGTAGGAAGAGTAATAACAGAAGGATCCAAAACAAGATTCTTGTATAGAAACTATACTTAGTCTTGCTCCTTATAAAATCTGTCAGGCTTCTTAGGAGCTGGAGGCTGAGACTCAGAATTCACAAAAGCAGTGGAGATGGTATCCCAACATGGTTTCCAAAACAGGGGAGATGACCAAAGGCTTAGGTACACCTATTTCCAGCAGGACATAGTATCTCTTTTGTATATCACACAACTGAGAACCTTCCCACTGAAAATGCTGCATAATCTTGACAATGGTGCCCCCAAAGGAAAGCTCCTCCATAGGTGAATCAGAATATGAAATATCTTCTTCATCAGAAGCATAATTATCAGCAGAATGAATCTGAGATTAATAAGCCAAAGAATCATCCTCATCTGAATCACAGTCTTCTTCATCTTCAGATTCCTCCCTGAGCCTTTTAAAGGAAGAATACAAATAATCTTGACAGGAAGCAGTACCAGGAAAATAAGAAGGCAGGTTTGGAGACATAATGGTCTTAAAACAAGACTCTGTAAAACCTTGCCACTCCTGCTGAGGATCCCTGACAGTCAGAGGGAAACCACCTGTTAAGTCTTCTGTTTCTTTTTAGAACAAAAATCTGCCCTTACAAAGCATGGAGGCTGTTTGCCCACATGTACCTCAGTCAAAGTACTAAGATTTCAGGTATGTTGTCCAGTCCCTCTGATATAATAAGCCATAGTTCCCTCTTCTCAGCCAACTGATGATTGGTCAGATGTAGCGGAAGTGTGAGATGACTGTGCTACATAGGCCTTCAACAGGGTCTTGATAGAGGGAGCAGAAGCAACAGCAGAAACAGCTGGATTGTGTGAGGTCTCATTAAGAGACACAATGGAGATGTCTAGGTCTGACTTCACAGCAGAAGCCTCCAACTTAATCTTCTTTGACTTCTTCATTGGAGTCAAAGCGATGCTGGCTGTTGAAGACTCAGATGCCAAGCCCTGCGCAAGGGCTTGATTTACAAGATAAATTTTGTAAGAAGTCAGACGACATAAAGTTTTACACTGTAATGCCTAACAGAACAATGCCTATAATTGTGTTCAGCACCCAGATAAACATTTAGTATGGTGATCTGTGAGAAGTCTGCTTCCCACACTCACATTTCCCCTCTCTTTGACATGTACAAAACTTATTAAAATATAAAAAAGAGAAAGAGGATGGTTTGCAATGGGAATACATTCATGTAATGGCAAAAGAAAGGGCAGGAATCATACAGCTGAAGGGGAAA